>NC_141876.1:432320230-432471745 GCF_056163025.1 Triticum urartu | reverse complement strand
CATTAGTCCCTCAACTAGGTTTGTCGTCAATACTCCAAAACCAACTAGGGGTGGCACTAGATGCACTTACACATCCCTCGAAGACAATCATGACAACGACTCAACCCTTCGAACTGCTACACATGGACCTCTTCAGTCCTACTCATTACTCAACTCTTACTACTACTGCTTGTCTCTATGGCTTCATCATTGTTGATGATTATTCAACATATACATGGGTGCATATAATCCTCTACAAGATTGAAGTGCAAGATGTCTTCAGACGCTTCGCCAATCGAGCCATGAACAACTATGGGGTCAAGATCAAGCACATCAGAAGTGATAATGGCACTGAACTCAAGAACACCGGCCTCGAGACTTATCTTGATACTTTGGGCATCACTCATGAGTTCTCAGCTCCGTACACGCCGCAACAGAATGGCATCATGGAACGCAAGAATAGAACACTCATTGAGATGGCTCGGACGATGCTCGGTGAATACAAGACTCCAAGGAAGTTCTGGCCTGAAGCCATTGATATTGCATGCCATGTCATCAACCGTGTTTATCTTCACAAGCTTCTGAACAAAACATCCTATGAACTCCTCACTGGTAAGAAGCCAAATGTCAGTTACTTCAGACTATTTGGTGCCAGTGCTGGATGAAGGATCCACATCACACTTCAAAATTTGCACCAAAAGCACATGAAGGTTTTATGCTTGGTTATGGAAAGGATTCACATTCATACAAAGTCTTTAACCTCTATCACTATAAAGTGGTTGAACTGTGGATGTGTGGTTCGATGAGACTAACGGCTCGCAAAGAGAGCACCTGCCAAATGTGCTAGATGAAATTCCACCCAGTGAATCCATCAAGCTTATGGGAACTGGAGAAATCATACCATCTGAAGTACAGTCTGAAGAGGAACTTATTATCTCTGCACCTGATCAACCTGAAGACAATGATCAGCCTGAAGACAATCCTTCAAACGATGACAATGATCAACAAGAGCAAAATCTTCGTCCAGTTCATCCACGTGTTGCAAATGAAGTACAGATTGAGAAGATAATCGATAGCATCAATGCACCTGGTCCACTCACTCGATCAAGGGCAACACAACTAGCAAATTTCTGTGGACACTTTGCATTCGTCTCAATATCAGAACCCAAGAAAGTTGATGAAGCCTTCATGGAACTTGAATGGATTCAAGCTATGCAAGAAGAACTTCAACAGTTTGAGCTGAATAATGTATGGGAACTAATCAAGCGTCCTGATCCTCATAAGCATAATATCATAGGCACTAAATGGACATATCACAACAAGCAAGATGAGCATGGTCAAGTTTTCAGAAACAAGGCTTGTTTCGTTGCTCAAGGATACACTCAAGTTGAAGGAATTGACTTCGATGAAACATTTGCTCCTGTGGCTAGGCTTGAAGCCATACGCATACTGCTAGCCTATGCAAATCATCATAACATCCTTTTGTATCAAATGGATGTGAAGAGCGCTTTTCTCAATGGCAAGATTGAAGAAGAAGTTTATGTTGCACAACCGCCTGGCTTTGAAGATCCAAAACATCCTGACATGGTTTACAAGCTCAACAAGGCACTGTATGGCCTCAAACAAGCCCCTCATGCTTGGTATGACACACTCAAAGACTTCATGAAGAGCAAAGGCTTCAAACCTGGTTCCCTGGATCCCACTCTCTTCACGTAGACATATGATGGTGAACTGTTTGTGTGCCAAATATATGTGGATGACATTATCTTCGGATGCACTAAGCAGAAATACAGTGATGAGTTTGGATACATGATGCAAGACCAATATTAGATGTCCATGATGGGTGAGCTGAAGTTCTTCCTTGGTCTTCAAATACGGCAGCAACGCAACGGAATCTTCATATCTCAAGAGAAATACCTCAAAGATTTCCTGAAGAAGTTTGGAATGCAAGACTGCAAATGTTATACGACGCCAATGCCTATCAAGAGTCATCTAGATTCTGACGCCAATGGTAAAGAGTTCGATCAAAAGGTATACCACTCCATGATTGGTTCTTTGCTTTATTTATATGCATCTAGGCCAGATATCATGCTTAGTGTTTGCATGTGTGCCCGATTCCAAGCGGCACCAAAGGAATTGCATCACTTAGCCGTGAAGCGAATTCTTCGATATTTGGCTTACACCCCAACACTAGGATTATGGTATCCAAAGGGCTCAGAGTTTGATCTAGTTGGATTCTCGGATGCTGATTATGCTGGTGACAAGGTGGATCGCAAGTCTACATCAGGCACATGTCACTTTCTGGGATGATCACTTGTGTGTTGGTCTTCAAAGAAGCAGAACTGTGTATCTCTCTCCACTGCTAAATCTGAATACATTGCTGCTGGATCTTGTTGCACTCAGCTTCTATGGATGAAGAAAACACTCAAATACTATGGCATTCATCTGAAGCAAGTGCCACTCTACTGTGACAATGAAAGTGCCATGAAGATCACCAACAACCGAGTTCAGCACTCAAAGACAAAGCACATTCAGATCCATCATCACTTTCTCAGAGATCATGTCATGAAGGAAGACATTGATATCATTCACGTTAACACTGAAGAGCAGCTGGCAGATATCTTCACAAAGCCCTTGGATGAGAAAAGGTTTTGCAAGTTGTGGTGTGAGCTAAATATCTTGGAATCCTCAAATGTCCTGTGATCATGCACACATCCTAACACTTATGCATGTTGGTGACTTAGATGTGCAAACACACGAAGTAATGTATATCTTCAACTAATGAAGACTTACACTCTAAGTGTGAATACATTAACGCGGAATTTTACTTCGGAGCGCCACGATAATTGTGCGCCGTGTCTGGGTCTAATATTTCCTATATGGTGGGTAACGCCACCACCAAACTTTTGTTTGGAATACTGTCTGTTGGCGTTGCATTTGCAAAATCTTCTCATTTGGTTTGTCTTCAATGCTAACATGGCTTCATGTTTATCTTCACTATATTGGTTTGATTTCTGTCCTCTACAGCATTCACTTATAGCTATGTCTTCTAGTTGAATCTTTTGAACTAAGTGAATGTGATCGAACCCTGACCTTTCTATGCTCCTGTCTTAAGTCTATCTATCCAAATCATATGCATTCTATTGAAACTGTCGAATGTCTTCGCTGCATCCTTGTCAGCAGAAGATACAGAGACAAACATTAAATCTGTTTTAAATGCTCAATCCTTTTTACCTAAAACCCGGAGAAGCGGGAACGACCACCCGACAATCTAGGCGTGCGTGGGAACGTGGAACAACCTCCTATGTGTTGCATGATCGCCACGTGTCCTTCAGATGTGAACCGCCAGGGGCACCTGCGTAATAACGATGTGCCGCCCCTGTCCCTATAAATACACGCCTCACCCCAGTCATTATCTCTTTTTTCACTCTCGCACAAACCCTAGCGCCACCGCTAGCGCTCAACGACGCCGGCGACGAAGCGCTTAGCTGCCGCGACCTCACCGACGCCATCATCACGCCGGCCGCGGACATCGTCTTCTCCGCCGTCGCCGTAGGTGTCCTCCATTGCCAAGTTAGGGCATGGAAGATCGAACTGCTCGGCCTCCTCTCCCACTCCGTCTACCAGTTCCTCGTGTGGTAAATAAAACCTCTTTTTACAGTCTTTTTGATCTGATAGATTCATCCTTTCCAACCACAAGTGGTTTATGTTGCTACAAAGTTGGATCTATCCTGTTCTGCATCTCATAGCATGCCTAGTATGTTCACTTATGCTTCACAAACTAGTTAGATTCCTCACTTGTACTTATTTGTGGATTCGTACAAATCTGGAACCAACTCACTACATATGAGTGAATGTCTTCGCACTATGAGGTCAATGTCTTCTAAACTGATTTATCTTCAAAATCTTCTAAGAATGCATATGACCTCTTCCCCTTCCCTCGCATCTCTAATGTTGTCACAGGTACATGTCCGTGGGAGAATCCCTTGGTTCTCATAGTCTGCATTCATTTGTAGAGTTCTTACAGCATCACATAAATTCTCCTGAAGCCAGTTCCTGTCTGACCAGTAGACGGAAGACTTTGACAGTGTTGAAGCCTTTCAGTCTAAACTTCATGGCAACTAAAAAATCAGTCAGGAAGGGCGGCAAATAGCGCCGTGGAAACACTGCTAAGGACCTGCCACCAGATCTCTATAAGTTATACAAGTCAGATCCAGAAGAGACCTATGGAGAACGCAAGAACCAAATCCAATGGATTCGAAGACATTGGGCAAAGGAATGGTTCAAGTACAGATTCGTCACCAATGAATATGCTGAGAAGAATGCCCTAAAGGGCCCCTGGGGAGATATAATATACAAAGGTCTTCAGCCCAAGTCAAAGTCCGAAGCTATTGCTCAGGGCTTCTACCCCTGCATGATTTGTGGACCTCGGCCTGCTAATGCCAACCCATCCTCTCTGTTATGGTGTCGTGAAGATAAACTCTTCAAGCGCAACTATTAGGCTGCAAAGAACTCGGCCAAGGAAAATAAGAAGTCTTTGGGATTAGACTTCAACCCAGGCCCCTCTGCACCACGTGCTGACGGCACACGCGAAGCTGAACCCAATCTTATTGGGCCCTTCTACAACTTAGAAGGTCTCATCACTCACATTCAGGTTCAAGGGGCAGCCATGGACCACTCGGCAGATGACACTGATTCTGACGAAGCACCTGCACCACCGAAGCCTGTGAAGCAAAAGAAACCAAAGGCTTCAAAGCCCTCTTCTGCACCAAAGGTCTCACGGGCGAAGCCTCTGGCCACTGCACCTCCTGAATTCAGTGTGCAGTCTGAAGATCTCTCACGCATCTCCAAGTCTGACAAGTTGAAAATGCCCATGCAACCCACTGGTCAAGCACTGACTCCTGCTGCTGTTTTGAGAAACGAGAATGACGCCATTGATCTGTCCAGTGATGGCGATCTTGGCGATGACGCTCTAGAGCAATTGATAAAGAGCAAGCAAGAGGCAGAAATCTTCAATGATCTTCCCCTCTTTGATGTAGAGATCATGTACAAGTTTATTGATGAGTGGTTTGACAGCCCAGATCTCAGTTTTGATGATCTTCAGCTCCCAATTGGCCTCAGCGTCTCTTTCCATGGAGCCATTGCTCCTGAGCTGGGTCTTGCACAGAAGATTATTGAGCTGAAGCACAAAATTGACTATGAAAAGGCTCAGTTCAAGAAGCGCATGGCCGAGCTCAATGTTGAAGACATTCAAAACTTCAAGGTCATGATGCATGAGCTCAAGGAGGCGTTCCACAAGAAACGAGAAGAAGCAAAAGGTTCTCATGATCGCATGAAGAATCTAGCTGCCAAATGTGTTCAAGGCTAAAATGAAGCTAAAAAGGGCAAGGCTTTGGGGCAACCAGACATCCACCCCAGAATGGCTGCCAAGAAGAAGAAGAAGCCAGCTATGGCCGAACCAGAAGCATCAAGGCAGGAAGAACCTCGCATTGTCTTCCCAACCAGTATGACAGGCTCGAAGCCTAAGGTCCCCACAGTGGCTTCAGAATTCAAGAAAACTAGAGCAGCTGAAGCCGAAGCCAGAAAGCGCAAGACCAAAGCCACCACTGATGATGCTCCCCCAACCAAGAAAAGAAAATCAAAGAAGAGAGATTGGGCTGCTTCCATAGAGCCCCTTGTTGTCGAGCCAATTTCTATTGCTCGTCCTTCCTCTGCACATCGAGAACGTCGTTTGGTAGTTCATGAGCCTGCTTCCACAGAGGCTCCTGAAGCTGAAGAAAATCCAGCTATTGACCCCACCACAGTTGAAGACATTGGTCCTCACGACAATGTTGAAGATGATGAAGTCCTTCCTCAGATCGAGCACAATTTGGTATCATCACCTGTTCTCACGAACAGCGAACTCATCAGCATTGGTCGTCCATTGACGCCAATTGCTCAGGATGACTCATGGGCTGATCACCCTCAAGAATCCATTCGTGATGAAGAAACACCAGTCGCCAATCCGTTTCACGCGAAGTCTTTCCTGAAGCCTCTACGACTGCGAACATCCCTGAATCTGAAGCCAAAACGGCTGAAGATATTCCGACTGCATCAGCTGATGACCATGAAGAAGAACCAAGAGAAGAAGAATGTGTTGGTACACCCCCGTCCAACCCTGAAGTTGTTCTCGAGGAGAACGTGTCCGACCCTCCAGCTCCTGAAGTGGAGGTTACCAATACTGAGGCGGCCACCAACATCAACACTGAAGCCAATGACGTTGTCATGGCTGAAGCTAATGTGGCGCTTGAAGCTAATGTGGTGCCAGAAGTGAATGCACCTGAAGCCAATGCAGCACCCGAAGCAAATCCACTGCCTGAAGCCACTGCCTCTGCTCTTGTACCTCCTCCAAGGCCACACACCATCGAGCAAGCATATGATCATGGACAACTTGTTACCGTCCGCTGGCCAATCCTGGTTCCTCCGCCTGCTCCCGGACCTCAGTTTGCCTATCATGTGGAGCACAGGCCTCGGGTCCAGAAGCCAAAGCCAAGGCTACCACGGTTTCCAGGTACTGCAACTTCACCAGGATCATTTAATCTGAATGGATTCAACGCACACAACACAAGAACCCCTACACAAGGCCAAGAATCTCTTCGGACCGATTTTGGAGTATCAGCAGTGAAGCTATTATTCATGCATATTGTACAATCAGGGACGCATCTTCCCTCATATGCATCTTGATTGTGAAGCCATTACTGGACTGCCATGCCTTGAAGAAGCCCTTGACTGCTTTCGTGATGCGGGTCTTCTCAACTTTGTGACTGCCAAGGAACATTGGAATGAAGAACTTCTGCTTCAATTCTATGCTACCCTCCACATTAGTGGATACAACAGGGATCCGAAGACTTCGATCCTTGAGTGGATGGCAGGAGATGTTCATCATGAAGCTAAAGCCCAAGACATCATTGATCTTACAGCCCTGCCCACTCCTGGCGAATATTATGAACTAGGTTGTCAACAACACCAGAATGCTTTGGAGAGCATTTTCCAGAAGCCAGAACCCAACATGAGTCAAATGCTGAGCATGATGAAGCCTTTGCCACGCGACGCTGAATATCCAACCGAATTCTTTGTTGAAGACCTAGAGTATCTGCCCCGCACCATTTACCATATCATCAGAAAGACTCTATATCCTGTCAAAGGACATTCATCTGCAGTGAAGCTTGAAGGAGCAATGAAGACTTTGGTTTTCTATATCTTCAATGGCATAAGCTTCAATGCTCAAGACTTCTTCATCAGGCAGTTGGCTGCATCTGGCTCCGACATCTTTGGTCTGAAGTTCTATGCTCCATGGGTAATGCATCTTATCAAGCTTCACTCTGCCTTCAACTATCAGCCGTCTGCGCGCAATCATCTTGTATTCTTGCCAGAGGTTGATATGTCTGTTGAAGCTATTTACCCAGAGCCTGCAAAGGATCCAATTTATCTTCACAATGTTGATCGTCAAAGCTTCACCCAGCCCATTGAAGGAGTTCAGGCAGTCTCTCATGTTTATCCCTTGGCTGGCAACACACGTGCCCCTCACGCCCAAACTGAAGCCACTGAAAGCACCATTGCCCAAAGGCCTCGGAAGCAATCTCGTGTTCTCAACAACCGAGAGCTTCTCGTCGCTCTACATCAGAAATAGGATAAGCATCATGACTGGCTTAAGTGTCAGATGCAAAGCCTCTTGGTGGACGTCAATCGCATTCGCAATCTTGCCACCAAGAATGCCTTTGTTACACATGAAACCTGTCGAAGGTCCTGGAAGAGTTTGACTTTGCTCACTGCTGAAGAAGATCTTCAAGAAAATGGCTTCACAGAAAGATTCATGTTTGACTCCACTCCTCCAAGGAATGCTCACTTGCATCGGACTCCCTCCCTTGAAGACTCTGACTATTCTTCCTCAGCTGCAACGGTGAATGCCAGAGTTATCGATGATCAAGATGAAGCCACTTCACCACCTCCACCATCAGCGCGTATCGACACTGCACCAAGTTCTTCTGCACCACCAGACCTCAACGATGACCCTGCTGCTTCGCCTACTCCTAATGGGAACGAGTAGAAGCTTTATGTATTCAAACCTTTTTGGTCATTACTGACAAAAGGGGGAGAAGCATATGAGTTGATAGTCTTCAAGCGGGTCCATATGGGTGGTTGCTTTACTTTTTGCTACTTTTTCCAAGTGCTTACAACTCTTGCTTTTGAAACATTTGGTTCGTTTTGAGTTGTAACACTTAAACTTGATGGTCGTCTGCTACCTTTTTCGACACTATGTGATGCGATGATAAATTCCGCATGTGTGACGATAAATTCCGCACGAAGTCATTTTTCAGACGTCCATTTTTCATTATGCATGTCATTATCTTCATTATATCATTTCATGCATGATGAATTGTCTTCATAAGTAGAAGAGGAGCTCCGCAAGTACAGCCTGCCATGTGCATTTGCATTCAAAAGAAAAATACTTATATGCACATCTTCAGGGGGAGCCTTTCTGCTACTTACGAAGACAATACTTAAATCCTTTACTATTTCACATACTTTTATCCCCGTTGAAAACTTCAACCAGTTTGTCATCAATCACCAAAAAGGGGGAGATTGTAAGTGCATCTAGTGCCACCCCTAGTTGGTTTTGGAGTATTGACGACAAACCTGGTTGAGGGACTAATGTGTTTGTGAGAATTGTAGGATAGCACAGGTGGAAGTCCCTCATTGATTCGGTTTTCTTACCGGAGATGACCCCTAAAAATGTATGAAGACATTGAAGTCAAAGGTGGTATGTGAAGACATTCACATTGAAGACTATGACAAGAGAAGACATCGCGTGAAGACTATGGAGCGCAAAGACTTAGTTGTTTCGCCATTCTTTTCCTTCTTTGTTGAGTCATAGGAACCACCGTACTGTCAAGTGGGGTCCAAGTGAACCAGTCAGAATGACTGAAGTGGTGCTTAACCAAAATCCTATGTCTTCGAGCGAAGACTATGAGAGCAAATCTTATCCAGAGCTGGATAAGTCAGCTTTGCTTGTAGCTCAAGTAAAGTTGCCGTGTGTGTTTGAAATCTGACTACTGGAACACGTGTCAGTTCCTTAGTGACCCAGGGTCATTTCGGACAAATCAGGTCGGGTTGCCTAGTGGCTATAAATAGCCCACCCCTTACACCATGAATTGGTTGGCTGCTCAGAGTTAGTGCACGGCTTTTGTCATTTGAGAGCAACCCACCTCGAAGCCTTTGAGAGAGAAATCCTTGCGAGGACAAAGCCCTAAACACCCAAAGCCAAAGAGTGTTAGGCATCACTTAAGTCTTCCCGTCTGTGTGATCTGAAGACTTATTACACTTGAGGACTATGAATCCTCCAGCCGGTTAGGCATCGGGTTCTGAGCATCCAAGAGTCATTGTGGATCGCCGGTGAACGAAGTCTGTGAAGGTTTGGAAGTCTACCTTGAAGACTTACCAGAGTGATTGGGCGAGGACTGGGTGTCCTTAGCTCAAGGGGAATAAGGTGAAGACACGGTCTTCTGAGTTAAATCTCAGCCTCCCTAACCAGATGTACAGTTGTCACAGCAACTGGAACTGGTCCAACAAATCATTGTCTTCAACGAGCAACTGGTTCTATCCTTTCTATCTCTTTATTTACAGCTGGTCCTTGTGTAGTCATTGCCTGTTTGCATTATCTTTTGTCTTCACTGAGTGACTGCTTGTTCTGAATGGCTTCATACTATCTTCCATCCTGATCTATATTTCCTAGCTGCTATTAGTCTTTGTGCCTTCACTTCATTGAATACTTGACTATGGCTTGCCTAGTGTAGTCTACCTTCCGCTGCATGGTAATAGGTTTATTTCTATCGTTTGTCTTTGAAACTTCTATGTTTTGAAGACTTTCATAAAAATCGCCTATTCACCCCCCTCTAGTCGATCACTAGCACTTTCAGTCCTCGCAAGGATTTCTCTCTCAAAGGCTTCGAGGTGGGTTGCTCTCAAACAACAAAAGCCATGCACTAACTCTGAGCAGCCAACCAATTTATGGTGTAGGGGATGGGCTATTTATAGCCACTAGGCAACCCGACCTGATTTGTCCGAAATGACCCTGGGTCACTAAGGAAAAGACATGTGTTCCAACGGTCAGATTTAAAACACACGCGGCAACTTTACTTCGGCTACAAGTAAAGCTGACTCATCCAGCTCTGGATAAGATTTGCTCTCATTGTCTTCGCTCGAAGACATAGGATTTTGGTTAAGCATCACTTCAGTCACTCTGAATTTGTTCACTGGGACCCCACTTAATAGTACGGTGGTTCCTATGACTCAATAAAGAAGAAAAGGAAACAACGAAACAACTAAGTCTTCGCGCTCCATAGTCTTCACGCGATGTCTTCTCTTGTCATAGTATTCAATGTGAATATCTTCACATACCACCTTTGTCTTCAATGTCTTCATACATTTTTAGGGGTCATCTCCGGTAGGAAAACCGAACCAATGAGGGACTACTACCTGTGTTATCCTACAATTCTCACAAACACATAGGCCCTCAACCAGGTTTGACGTCAATACTCCAAAACCAACTAGGGGTGGCACTAGATGAACTTACAATTGCGTCGGTAGAATTAAATCGCTTGAATAAGATAACAACCTCGAGATAGCTTAAGCGAATTAGCAATGGGAACGCGAATCTCCTGAGATATCTTCGGCACTCCGGAACAGTTGAGTAGCAAGAGGGGAATGATTATGGGATGCACCGGCATGACAAAGCATTGGACAAAACAAAGGACTATGATCAATACCAAAGCTTGAATTGAATCCACCAAAAAATACAATAAAGAAGAATGATGGACTAGTAGAGCATCTTCATGAGAAACACCAGGTAAGAACATTGATTGAAAAGAATGAAGAGACTTCACAAAAATAGAAGGATACTTGATTAAGAAATCTTAGTCCTTAAAGAAAAAAGGTGGGCGGGCGAGAAAACAAATGCAACTTGGGACGAATGAAACAAACACCATTTAGAAGTCTCAGAATTGATCTCGCGAATGTTGCAATGATCGGATCGACTTGAAGAGGAGCTCGTCAGTTGGAAAAGAATTGACATGACAATCTCAATGATCAACAAGGATTAGTATTCACATAGAAATATGAGAACACCGCTTAGGAAAGGTATGGAATCAACACTTGACATTGAAGCAACTCGAATACCACAACAGAAACAAAACAAAGATTGGCTTGCAGAATAAGCCGGAAACAAACATATGATAGACCCCATATCGTATCATGTGTTTGTTGGAAATATATCCTACGATATACTTGAATTCCCACTTATAAACTCCCGAAACTTTCTGGTTATGCAATCAGGTGTTGGAGATACAGGGGAAGCATAATATCTCACCCAAAACTAGCAAATCCTACATCCAACTGTATCCATCCTTCAACACATAACCAAGAAACCTTCAGAAATCATTTACCTCAACCTTCGAAAAGCATCCGTTATACGAGTTATGACAATACTCCCAAACTCCCGCCCCAGTACTGGGTGGCTTCGAGGTTATCTCACCAACAACTGCATAAATGAGATTTTCGATGTCGGTGAACTCATGTATTCCAGAACTGCAAGGATAAAATTGTGACGACAACACGTCGGAGCTCAACTCCTCGGGACACTACCACAACCCCTAAAGGTCAGGAGGCACCAAGAACAATGTTCTCATCACAAAACCATCGGAACGATTCCAAGATACCCGCGTGATCCTAAAAAAATTCATGAAATTTGAGGAGAGAAGAGTCAAAACTCTACGTCAGGAGGCCTCACCAGAGCGACGAAGGGACTGGGGAGTAAAAAGAATCCTACTCTCCGATATATATAATCCTAAGACTCAAAACATTTTGTTCTAGACTCAACAACGTCAGCGATTCGATCAAGCAGGGGGCTCCTAAGTCGGGGATGGCTCTGATACCAACTTGTAACACCCACGATGCGGCTATATCTCCCACGTGTCGGAGCATGACTTAGAGGCATAACCGCATAGTAGGCATGTCGCAAGAGGGGTAATCTTTACACATCCCATGTTCTGAATAAGAAAGGGATAAAGAGTTGGCTTACAATCGCCACTTCAAACAATACATAAATATCATACATCATCCAGAATACAATCAAGGTCCGACTACGGAACCAAAATAAAGAAAGATAACCCCTAGTGCTAGATCCCCGATCACCCCAACTGTGATCCTTTACTGATCATCCAGAAAAGAAACATAGTAACGTCCCGAATCCTCGTCGAACTCCCACTTGAGTTCGGTAGCGTCCCCTGCACTGGCATCATCGGCACCTGCATCTGTTTGGAAGTATCTGTGAGTCACGGGGACTCAGCAATCTCACACCCTCGCGATCAAGACTATTTAAGTTTAAAGGTAGGAAAGGGGTAGTGAGGTGGAGCTGCAGCAAGCACTAGCATGTATGGTGGCTAACTTACGCAAAAGAGAGCGAGAAGAGAAGAAAAGCACGGTCGAGAAGCTAAAATGATCAAGAAGTGATACTGAAACTACTTAAGTTCAAGCATAACACAAGACCATGTTCTCTTCCCAGACTCCGCCGAAAAGAGACCATCACGGCAACACACGCGGTTGATTCATTTTAATTAAATTAAGTGACAAATTCTCTACAACCGGACATTAACAAATTCCCATCTGCCCATAACCGCGGGCACGGCTTTCGAAAGTTCAAAACCCTGCAGGGGTGTCCCAACTTAGCCCATCACAAGATCTCACGGTCAACGAAGGATATTCCTTCTCCCAGGAAGACCCGATCAAACTCAGAATTCCGGTTACAAGACATTTCGACAATGGTAAAACAAGACCAGCAAAGCCGCCTGAATGTGCCGACAAATCCCGATAGGAGCTGTACATATCTCGTTCTCAGGCACACCGGATGAGCCAGACGTCGGGTTGGCATAGACCCTAGTTGCCCAGGGGGCACCGGACATCGCTCAGGTTGGACCAACACTTAGAGAAGCACTGGCCCGGGGGGTTAAAATAAAGATGACCCTCGGGCCCCGGAAACCCAAGGGGAAAAAAGGCTAGGTGAGGCAAATGTAAAACCAAGGTTGGGCCTTGCTGGAGGAGTTTTATTCAAAGCGAACTTTCAAGGGGTTCCCATAACACCCAACCGCGTAAGGAACGCAAAATCAAGGAACATAACACCGGTATGACAGAAACTAGGGCGGCAAGAGTGGAACAAAACACCAGGCATAAGGCCAAGCATTCCACCCTTTACCAAGTATATAGATGCATTAAAGTAAACAAGATATAATAATGATATCCCAACAATAACCATGTTCCAACAAGGAACAAACTCCATCTTCACCTACAACTAGCAACGCTATAAGAGGGGCTGAGCAAAGCGGTAACATAGCCAAACAACGGTTTGCTAGGAAAGGTGGGTTAGAGGCTTGACATGGCAATATGGGAGGCATGATATAGTAGGTGGTAGGTATCGCGGCATAGCAATAGAGCGAACAACTAGCAAGCAAAGATAGAAGTGATTTCGAGGGTATGGTCATCTTGCCTGCAAAGTTATCCGAGTTGACGAAAGCTTGATCCTCGTAAGTGTACTCAACGAGTTCCTCAATCACGTACTCGTCTCCCGGCTCTACCCAAGGAAAGAACACAAGCAAAAGGACCAACAATCAATCACGGTGCAATGCTCAAACAACATGATGCAAAACATGGCATGATATGCGAGACATGATATGCGATGCATATGCGTGCTTCAGAAGGGAAAGATTGAACCAGGCCTCAACTTGGCAAAACAAGTGCCGCTAGAAAGATGAGATAATTCTGGTCGAAATCGATATAAAGATCACCGGAATCGGAGGCACGGTTAGCAAATGGCAAGAAAAACAAGAATGGCACAATTCTGTGATTAACAGCACGATGCCATCTAGAATGCAACAAGAAACTAAGCTACTACACCCCAACATAGCAAAAAAGCACATGGAAGTGACCTACTCAAGATGCTTGACAAAAGATGAACACTGAGCTACGGCCAAATCACAATAGAACAGGTTCAAACAAGCATGGAAAAAGTGCAAAAGATATCAGCATCACAGACTTAGTGAAAAATACTAACATGCCAGGAATTAACATCAGGAAGCAATGTTTAGAGCAAGCAAACAGCATGATACAGGATAAGATCAGAGAAATCAAAGGCATGGCATGAATCTACTACAAGCATAGAACAAAAGTCCCTTACTGACCATGAGCCAAAAAGGCTCAGAAGATATGATGGCACCCATGTAAACATAGCAAGTTTTGTTAATAGATTAAGACTTGGCAGAAAATTGAGCATGGCATCAACAGAATAATGAAGGCATCTTTGTGAGCTCGATTCACTCACGACAAGGAATCGCATGACAAACTAATCATACTACAAGCAAGAAGACATGATCATAAGGCTAACCATGGCAATAAAAAGTTCATATCATGCATGGATCAACTACAACAACCTTGGCAAAATTGATCAACACGTAAACAATCTGCTAGTAACATTTTATAGCAAAAGTAGAGCAAGATTAAGACATGCTACGGCACTCCATAATTTCAAACAGGGGCATGGATGGATAGAGGACAACCATATGTCCAAAACATCCTTACTGAATATACTCAAAAGAAGCATGGATCTCACTGTAGCAACATGAATACATGGCATAAAAATAACAGCAGAGAAATGACTTAGTGAAATCCTAAGTCCCTGAAATCAGCAATATCACGAAGGCTACTTTGCATGCTTGTGCTAGTCACCACAAAGATCACAAAAATACATGGCATACACCCCTGTAAAGATGGCATGACATAGACCAAAACACATGTAGTGCTCATGCCCATATGCAGCACACAAAAAATGTAGCAAAAATGACAAAACCTCATGCTCTACTAAGAATCAGCACCTAACAATTTATAGCACTCTTGCATCAATGATTTGGGCATCAAGATGGACTCAAAAAAGCATGGCACAATGGAACAAAATGAAGAGCACATCCTGATGAACATTTTGATATATCATGCATGCAAAACGGAGCATCACACAAGAAGTTATGGCATGATGAACAGAAGCATAAAATTCACGGATCTGGGACTTAGTGGAATTTTCACCTCCGCGAAAGTCAACGCGGGACGGAGCGGTTCCGGGACGAGGATATCCGGGTCGGGGACGATGTTTGGTTAGCTGGTCTGGTGGATCTAATCCCACTTCGGCTGGATCCGGACCGACGACATCTCCGGCGAGGGCGAGGTCAACGGCGGCGGCGCCTGTACTCTGGCAAGCCACCGCGAGAGGCTCCGTCGAGGAGCGGATCCGGGGAGGGGCGGCGATCTCGTGGGGAAGGCGCGCGCCGGCGGAGCAGGCGAGGTGGCGCGGGGCGCTCCGGCGAAGAGGCGGTGGTGCACGGTTGCGCGGGTGGCGGGGTGCGGGGCCCGGCGGCAGGCGGCGGAGGTCGCCGGCGAGGTTGAGAGGCGGCGGAGGTTGTCGGATTTCGGGTTCCGGCAGACCCTTGAGGTTCGAACACTGGGGTGCGCGCGGAGATTTCGCCTCCTACCTACCTGCACCCCCCCCCCCGCCTTGCTAGGATCTAAACTATGGAAAGAACAACACAAGAGACGCAGGGTTTATACTGGTTCGGGCCACTGTTGTGGTGTAATACCCTACTCCAGTGTGTGGTGTGGTGGATTGCCTCTTGGGCTGATGATGATGAACAATACAAGGAAGAACAGCCTCGCAAGGGTCTGTTCTTGGCTGGGGCGATGAACTGCTAGGAGGAGCTCAGTCACCTTTCTCTCTCTCTCTCTCTTCCTGATCTTCTCTATCCTTCCAAAAACCCGGCTCCCTTCGATTTGGGTGGCTGGTCCTATTTATAGGGGCCCTGGTCCTCTTCCCAAATATCGAGCGGGAAGGGAGCCAACAACGGCGGGCTAATTTGAAGGGGGATAGCTAGTACAAGCTACCCTGACAAAAGTAGTCTTCGCCTGCGCAAAGCTCTGGTGATGACGCCGTCTTGGGCTCCACGGTGACCTCCGTCTCGTAGTCCTCCTGGTCTTGGTCTCATTGCACCAAAATGGCAACCTTTGCCTGATGCCTCGGTACTCCGCGACTGCGCTTGCCCCCTTTGCACCAAAGAGGAAGGGAGGACGCTACGCGGGCTGGCACCCGCCTGGCGCCCCCTGTCGTCATGGCTTGCATCACGGGCACCTCGTGAGGTACCCTGCCTTGATCTCTCCGCCTCCTCGTGAGCCAGCCTGACGAGGCCGCACCTAAGGAAGCTCCTCGTCATCCGCCCCACGAGGCTTGGCCCCTCGCGAGGGTCTTGGGTTCGTGTTGGTGAAGATGGGCCGCGCTGGGCCCACTTTTGAGCCACGGCGCAGGCCGCAGGCAGGCAAGTCTGGGGACCCCTGTTCCCAGAATGCCGTCAGTAGCCCCCGGGCCCAAGGCGTGCCCGGACTTGGCCGTGCAGGGAGGCGGAAGGGCAAGAGTGAAGCGCCATGGGCCCTAACATCTTGCGACCTTAGGCGCCGCGTGGAGGTTGATTGGACGTGGGCGGCACTGTTCCCCCACGCCCTCCTTATTTTGCGCCATGCTAGGCGGACCCGTAGTTGTACACAGCCGTTCCCCTTTTTGGTTGCTCGTGCGCCCTCTGTCCTTCCTCCGCTCGAACTCTGGTTTCTGTTCTCAACTCAATCTTGAACCTTCCTCCCCCCCTTCCCATTGCCATGGCCCCGACGAAGAAGGGAAGAGGGGAGAAATCCGTGTCTCCGCCTTGCCCGCCGCCGTTGGTGGCCCCCGCCGAGGGTTTGGGCAAGGTCAGCTTGGCCCTGGCCACCATCTTCAATGAATGCGGGAGGACGACGGCCTGGCCCGCGTCCCATTTCTCCATCGACAAGATAGCCACCGAGGTCCCATACTTTGCCGGCGCCATGTGGGCGGGTCTGGTTACTCCTTTTTCCGATTTCTTCAATGCCGTGCTTTCCCACTATCAGATCCACATGATGCATCTGGGTCCTGAATCCATCACTCTCCTTTCGGTCTTCGCCTTTGTTTGCGAGGCCATGATGGGCATCCTTCCTTCGGTCGCCTTGTTGCGCCACTTCTTCTCGCTGCGCCTTGTTGACCCTACCCAATGTTGGGCGTGTGTGAGCTTCATTGCCGCGCCTAAGACGGCGGCCTCTGGGATTGACTTCAAGCTCCCTCCGCCCGCGGCTGGGTTCCGCGAGCGGTGGCTGTATGTGGATGCTGGGGTGCCCAGCCCCCTGCTGTCAGAGCCAACTTCGCCTGCTGTCCCCAATTCGGGCTGGGGCCAGGAGACGCTTGAGAGCCCCCGGCTCGTCTTCGTCTGGCACCGCTTCGCGTTCTTGAGGTCGCTTGGTACGACAGCGCCCAAGGTGGTGAAGGAGTTCCTGCTTCGCCGCGTTGCCCCTCTCCAGTGCCACTCCCGCCGGATGTGGGCCTTCGGCGGGCGCGATGATCATATGAGACTCCAGGAAGAGGACCTGACGCCTGAAGTGCTGAGGACGGCGCTCTTGACCCTGACGGGGGACCCCAACCCTGGCAGTATCCAGCAGGGAGGGGCCTTATTGTACCTCTGCCAGAGCGGGGGCGATTTTGTGAGGCAGATGCCTATCTTCAATGAGTGGGGGCCGCGCCCCACCGGCCTCCAAGGGCCTCGCGAGAACCAAGTGGTGGTGACTGCCCTTCCAGTCGGCCAAGGCGCCTCCTCCTCAAGTGGTGGAGCAGGGAGGCACGAGGCGCCAGAGGCCGAGGGGGCTCCCGGCGGGGTGACAGCGCCGGGCGAGGCTCGTGAGGAAGCAGTTATCGGGGCCCGTGCCGCCGAGGCTGAGGGTGACAAGCGGCTGCCCTCTGCGCCTTCGACCGAGGCCACTGAGGCTCCGGCGGCTTCTATTGGCGAGGCGATTGGCGGTTCACACCAGGCAGGTGCCCCTGACGCGGATCGCCTTGACGCTCCATCTTCGTCACAGGTTGATCCCTGCGCCCGACTCTTAGGCCGCTTCCGCGTGGACTTTCAGGCCCTCCGGAAGAGAAGGGAGGCCCTGGGCGACAACTACCCTTGTCGCTTGCTGAAGCGTAGGAAGTACTTCGCCACTGATGAGTAAGCCTTCTCCTTTCCCAGCTCCCGATCCTTCTGTTGCTCTTACTGACTCTTGCTGCGCAAGCCCCTTCTAGCCGAGCTTGCGGAGACGACTAAGGAGCCGTCCCTCTTGGCTTCGCCCCCTCCACCGTCCTCAAGCGCTCCAAGCAGTGGAGCCCTTATGGTGAGGGCAACTGACGAGGTGAACCGTCCCAAGGCGTATCATGGCCCTGCGCACCTCGCGATCCTTCGCGGGCCTTCTCGTGGCATAGCCAGCCTGCCGTGGGCTTCTCGCCTAGTCGTGGACTGCGATCGGCTGAGGCGCTTCATGCGCTCTTCACCTCGGGGCGGGCTGGCCCCCGGCCGGGCTTCTGACGCGGCGTGCTCGGCCGTCGCGAGGGTGCCAGCCCCCAGCCCCCAGCCCGGAGGGGGAGTGCTGGCTCGTGGCCCCCGGCGCTTGCTTGGGGCAGATGATGGTGTGGAGGATGTGCTCGAGCGTGCTCGGGAGCGTCGCGCTCTCCGCCAAGGATTCCTTCGAAGGGCGGCTGACGCGGTAAGCCTGCTTAGAGAGGAGCTTGCCGATGAAGACGCGCGCCTTGAGACCGAGGGCCTGCGCCTGGCTGCAGAGAGGCGCGAGCTGGAGGGTGCCATCACCCTAGCGCGCCGTGAGCGCGATCTTGACGATGCATAGGCCAAGGTGTCGCTGGTGGCCCCTCGGGAGGCCCGATCTTGGGCCGCTGAGGAGGCTCGGGAAGCTGACCGGCGGCGAGCGGCGGCGGAGGAGCGGGCTCGGGAGCTCCTGGCCTGGTGCCACTCGCTGGAGGAGCAGGTGGAGCTACGCGAGGCAGCCCTCGCGTCGATGAAGGTGGCCTCCGGCGACTCAGCATAGCTCCAGAAGCGTGAGGAGGCGCTGACGCTGGAAGCTGCCGAACGTACCCGAGAGTACGAGCGTCTAGAGACGAGGGAGCACTTGGTGACGCAGGCGAAGGATGATGTTGCTGCACAGGAAGCCCGCGTCCTGGAGGAGGTCGGACGTCGAGTGGCGATGGCGCGCTTGAACCTCGAGCACGAGTTCGAAGAGAAGCTGGGGTTGATCCGGGCCGAAGCTGAAGGCAGGACTGCTGCCTTGAGGGCCAAGCTGGAGGAGGCGACACGGCGGGCCGACGCTTTCTGGGCCGCTCTTGAGGTGTCGCAAGGTGAGTTAACCGCCTCCCAGGCCGAGGTGCTCCTTCTCCACCAGCGGGTGGAGGAGGCTGAGGTCATCGCGGGCCAGAACGCGGACGAGATCCGTCAGCGGCGGATCCTGGAGCATGAGCACGGCCCCATGCTTGCCACACTCAGGGAGAGAGCCAACGCAGCCTTGAGCAACATCTGCGAGGCGGCTGTTGGCGAGCCGCACGCAATCAACTATGCTGGCAATCTTCAGTTCTTAACTGACGTGGTGACGTAGCTGGAGGCGCGGTCGGTCAGGGCTGACAGGTTGGTGGAAGAGAGGAGCCGCGGCCTGCTTGGGCGCGCCTTTTCTCGCGTCTTCAGCCACCTCCAGAACATGGATCCCCGCTTCGATTTTGACGCCGTCATCGCCCCAGTCCCCCAAGCCGTCCGAGGCGACCTGGCGCGCTGGGTGGAGGACAATGTGGACGCTCTTATCAGGGCCTTCGCTTCAGACAACGACGACGCGATCGTGGCGGCCGACGAGGGCGGCGCGATGAACGGCCCTGACGCCGCTGGCAGCGACGCGGACAACGATGGCGAGTTCAGCGACGCCAGCAACAACTCAGGCGGTGCTCTCGAGAACGCATTGGGGGATTCATCCGACTGATTGTGCATCGCTCCTACTTCCTTACCCTGCATGAATAGAACTCAGGTTTTGGCCTGATTGCAGTGAGAGCATTTTGGAGGGGGATCCCCTTATGTAAAACTTGTGTTCATCGTATGAGTAGACGTGACAATGCCCATGCGCCCGCGCCAAGTGGTTGGCCCAAGCGACGCGCTCGTCGGCTAGTTTACCTTGGTCCCATGCTAGCCCTGAGTTAGCCTGTGGGAGGTTGTGGTGTCTTGAGTGTTCCCTGACTGGGTTCGTAGGATCTGCAGTAAAACACCCTCCTGAGAGGTCACGTCTGCGGCGGCCTGACCCGGCTCGCGAGGGGCTCGCGAGGGGAGGCAGCTGAGGCGAAGCGGTAACCAAAGAGCGAGAAATTGCTCGAACGAGACTAAGCACCCCTTACCCGAACACACGCAAATCTCAAATTCGAATCCAACTTGAATCCAGCGAGGGAAAGCGTCAACCAAAGGGAAAAGCAATGAAGGCAAACAAAAGGCCGCGTTCGGCACCTAGTCTAGTCTTGGACGTCTTCTCACCAGCGCGGAGCTAAGTGCTGCCACTAGGCGTGGGAGGGAGCCCCAGGGCCTGAGGCCGGCACCCCTGAGACTCCGGGGTGTGTACAACCCCACTCATTATTACGTGAGAGTGTCACGGGGTGGCGAGCTTCACAGGCACTGGGCCTTCTTCATAGGTACTGGCCTTGCTTCATATCGCCAGATGAGGGCCCCACCTTGCGCCACACTCTAGTGCCATCAACGACGACCGGAAATCAGGACGCCGCCAATGGGGTAGAGCGGTCGCCAGCGGTTCCCCCGACGACCACGGGTCCTCCGCCGGGGGTAGGCTCTGCGGCACCTCCCCAGCGGAGGGCCTACCTCCTGAGAACACCTTGCTCCGAACGCCGTGGTGGTGATGTCGGATCCCGGCCCCTCTCCTGCAGCCCCCTGCGCCCTCCTCCCGAGGGGCAGGAGACCGTGGGAGCGGGGCAGCTGCTCGCTGTGGCGACCTGCACCTCCTGCGATCCATGGTTAGCGTATACCTGCTCCTGAAGGATTAGCGGTACCCGATAACCGTTGCCCCGAGCATGGCCAGTAGGGCCGTCCCGGGGCTCCCGAAAAGGCTCAGCTTCTGGCGCCTCGTCCCCCCAGCTTGGGCTGAGGAGCGAGCCTTGCTCGCTCTCGTGTGGGTGTCCTTGGTCCATCATGATGGGCACGTATTCCTCCGGCGCCGTCATCATGAATGCCACGTCGTAATGCCCCGCATGCCACGCGGTCCTTCCTGACGCGCCCACCGTGGGGTGGCAGCGCGGCTGCCCACTGGGGCCGCCGGTCGCGTCGAGTCCTTCTTCTTCACGGACCGGGAGCGGGGGCAGCGCCTCCGCTGGTCTGGCGCTGACAGCTTCGTTGGCATCGGAGTAGCCTTGGAGCCCGCGGGCGCGCGCGGAGCCCCCACGCGGGCCGCCCTGGGCTTGAGACGGGAGCTGGGTGGAGAAGGGGTGAGCCCCCGAGGCGGCGGAGCCCACGAGCTCTGCCACTCACTCCAGCAGCACGTCGTGGCCGCCCTCCGGCAGCCTGCACTACAGCAGCTCTCGGGCCACCGTGAGCGCGGCCCTCGAGTTCGCCTGCTCCCTGCGAGTGTACGGCGTCATGGTCGCGACGTGATTGGAGGCCCTTGCTGCTGACCGCACCTGCCGCGGCGTGAGAGCTGTCGAAGCCTGTCTACGTCGCCCGCGGCCCGCAGCGCCCTGCGGACCGCGAGCTGCCTGGGGCACGGGGTCGCCCGAGGCAAGCGGCTCTGCGCAGGCGGGCCACGCCGCCCACGGATCTGGGTTGCCCGCCTGGTCGCCGGACATGGTGATGACGATGCGACAGGGCGCGAAGCGGTAGAAGGTGGACTCCGGCGCACCCCTACCTGGCGCGCCAAATGTCGGATTTCGGGTTCCGGCAGACCCTCGAGGTTCGAACACTGGGGTGCGCATGGAGATTTCGCCTCCTACCTACCTGCACCCCCCCCCCCGCCTTGCTAGGATCTAAACTATGGAAAGAACAACACAAGAGACGCAGGGTTTATACTAGTTCGGGCCACCATTGTGGTGTAATACCCTACTCCAGTGTGTGGTGTGGTGGATTGCCTCTTGGGCTGATGATGATGAACAATACAAGGAAGAACAGCCTCGCGAGGGTGTGTTCTTGGCTGGGGCGATGAACTGCTGGGAGGAGCTCAGTCACCTTTCTCTCTCTCTCTCTCTCTCTCTCTCTCTCTCTCTCTCTCTCTCTCTCTTCCTGATCTTCTCTATCCTTCCAAAAAACCGGCCCCCTTCGATGTGGGTGGCTGGTCCTATTTATAGGGGCCCTGGTCCTCTTCCCAAATATCGAGCGGGAACGGAGCCAACAATGGCGGGCTAATTTTAAGGGGGACAGCTAGTACAAGCTACCCTGACAAAAGTAGTCTTCGCCTGCGCAAAGCTCTGGTGATGACGCCGTCTTGGGCTCCACGGTGACCTCCGTCTCGTAGTCCTCCTGGTCTTGGTCACGTTGCACCGAAATGGCAACCTTTGCCTGATGCCTCGGTACTCCGCGGCTGCGCTTGCCCCCTTTGCACCAAAGAGGAAGGGAGGACGCTGCGCGGGCTGGCACCCGCCTGGCGCCCCCTGTCGTCATGGCTTGCGTCACGGGCACCTCGTGAGGTACCCCGCCTTGATCTCTCCGCCTCATCGTGAGCCAGCCTGACGAGGCCGCGCCTGAGGAAGCTCCGCGTCGTCCGCCCCGCGAGGCTTGGCCCCTCGCGAGGGTCTTGGGTTTGTGTTGGTGAAGATGGGCCGCGCTGGGCCCCCTTTTGAGCCACGGCGCAGGCCGCAGGCAGGCAAGTCTGGGGACCCCCGTTCCCAGAACGCCGACAGAGGTCGACGACGAAGGGCGGCAGTCGGGAGCACCGGCGAGCAGGCGGGCCGGGCGGTGGCGCGGTCGGGCTCGCATGAGCCCCGGATGGGCTCCGCGGGCCGCGTCACTGTAGGGATCTGGCAGGGACGCGTGGCGGCGCGTAGTTGGAGGAGAGCAGCGGCGGGGTGATGTGGTGGCTTGTGATTGGTCAGGGTGAGGTGGCCGGTGGACATGTTCGGCGCAGACGGATGTGTCCGGCGGCGCGAGGAGGAAGACGATAGGGTTTCATCTGCGTGAATTTTCGGAGGAAGACACATATATAAAGCTAGAGGGAGGTAGGAGTGTCCAAATGGAGTGTAGTTTTCACCCACACGATTGTGATCCGACGACGGAGGACATGGGAGTGGTTTAGATTGGTTCTTGGACCGTTTTGAAGGGGTGTTGGGCTGCAACACACACGAGGCCTTTACGGTTCCCCGGTTAGCCATTGGAGCATCAAACGGACTCTAAATGGCATGAAATTTGATAGGCGGTCTACCGGTGGTGTACCAATGCCACTTGGAAAATCTCGGTCCATTCCGAGAACGTTTAACACCCACTCACGAAAAGAGACAAAAGGGGACGCCGGAGGACGTAGGAGTGTCGGATTGCAAAACGGACAACGGGGAAAATGCTCGGATGCATGAGACGAACATGAATGCAAATGCGATGCACATGATGACATGATAAGAAATGCATGACACGAACAAAAGCAAAATGAAAAAAAACCCAACCACGAGGGAATCTCATATAAAGCCGAAAATGGCAGAGTCGGAGTTACAAATATGGTAAGTTACATCCGGGGCGTTACAAGTAGTCTACGAGGGTGGCATATGGCTCCTGGGATCCACCATCTGGTTACAACATCTGGAATGAAGAAAGAAGGGGGGAAGGGGTAGCAAAGCAACCGTGAGTACTCATCCATAGTACTCGCAAGCATCAGATCTATACTAAGTATGCATTGGTATCAAATGGAAGGGTTGTATCTATGGACTGAAGTGCAGAATGCGAGAATAGAGGGGAAGGCCTAGCCTATCTAAGACTAGCATCTTCAAGCAACTTGCAACATTCAGAAGAGTACAAAATAGCATTTTAATATTTAACAAACATGTTGTAGTATTAATGCCCAGAGATCCTTCCTTGACTCCCTGCGAGGAAGCAACCCCGGGGCCACATATCCATCACATATATCAAGTATCCATCTCTAGTTGTAATAGATCAGGATACCACTCCAAGCATCCATTACCGTGGACACGGCTATTCGAATACATACACTTCCCTGTAGGGGTGCACCGCATTACCCAACACGCTTGATTACTCTGGCCAGACACACTTTCCTGGGTCCATGCCCGGCCTCGGAAGAACAACATGTCGTAGCCCTACCTAGGCTCAGCAGAGAGGTCCCCGCCGGTCTACATCCTATGCACTCCAGAGTCTTGGGCCCATTGCTCATTGCACTCTGGGTCGTTGTGTGTAGGGTGTATACGAACGCCACCTCGTATGGTCAGCACGATCTGACCGTGCCACAATGCTGAACTGGACGTCTGGCAAATCTTTAGCTGGTACTACATCACTGATTCTCATATATGTTCCGGCGTGGTGGTTAGTGTGTAAAGGCCAGTGTCCAACTCAAAACAATTACCCAATCATTAGTGTGTTGGGAGCTCACGGAGACGAGCAGAGACTCACGATCATGTGACCCCGTTGCCCCGTCTCAAGGAAATACAGCAAGGGCCAGACCCAACCCTCTCTCTCTAGGGCGGCCTACCTGCCCGGTCGTGCCTCGTAATTATCTCGCGGGTGCTCTCCGGGCCCGCCCGACTTTCACATCAACTCACGAGTACCCCTCAGGGATGACCCAACTAACCAGAGACTGTCGGGAACTTAGGTCCACCTTTATCAGGATGGTACCGCCTGTCCCTTCAGTCCTGTAGTAACAGTGCACGGGGGCTACGGATAAGGTAATTGTGTGTCTGTAGCATCAAGCCGGAAACCCGAGGAATCACCCTCGGTGGAATCCACTCGATGTAATCACCAAGCTGAACTTAGGAGGAATCACCATCGAGGTTCACACTTGAGGTGTTGCATGACAGAGTCGTATCAGGAGTGGTGGAGGAGGAATCACCCTCAATGACCACGATCGAATAGGTACATTATAGAGTTATCATCAGTAGTGCGTTACGAGCTATCACCCTTCGCACTCAATAGTAGCTCTGCAAAATCGAGCAACAAACGGGGTGTGGTGTGATGTGTCGAGCTCTGGACGTCGATCATGTTGATCGAGTCATTAGTCATCAAGCCGGGGCAACTGGGACAAGGTGAGGGGTCACTGGTGGATCACAAACCAACCTATACTAAGCAGTTTAGGATAAGTAGGTAAGATGCAATAACAAGTTACAAAAGCGGGCTTTGCATCAGAATAGGAGCAATCAAAAATAATAGCTAAATCTAATGCAAGCATGAGAGATAATGGAATGGTAAATATCAGAATGATCAAGGGGGGTTTGCTTGTCTGGTTGCTCAGACGAGAAGGAGGGGTCGTTGTTGATGAAGTCCACCACAAGGGTGGCATCAGTCTCGAGGTCTACCGAAGATAATAGGGGGGGAAACAGTAAATACAACGCGCACATATGCATTACTAAGCATGACATGACGATACGCGGTGCTAGGGGTGTTCTAACACAGGGCTACATGATACCAGCGAAGGGGGAAAACATCCGGGAATGTTTTCCCGAAGTTTGGCATTTTCGGACAGATGAATCGAAGCGGGACAGTTGCATGCTCGCTACTCTAGGGACATGTGGCAGACGAACAGACTGCGTATTCGGGTTCGTCTCGTCTTTCTAAGCAACTTACAAAGTATTTTCATCCCAGTTATAGATTATTTTATATTAATTTTCTAAGTTTTAAAACATTTTAGAATTTAGTAGATTAATATAATTCGGAAAACAGTTATTGCGTCATCATGACATCATCATGACGTTAGTGGTCAACTATGACCGTTGACCAATCAATTGAGGTGTGGGGCCGCTCTGTCATAGAATGATAACTAATTTAACAGTTTAATTAGTTAAATAGTTAATTAGGTTAATTAAGCAAAGTTAATTAAGTTGATTAATTATATAACTAATTAATTAATTATATTTTTATATCTTTTATTAAAAAATTTTGGGGGCAGGCCCCACTGTCATAGGTACAGGGGCGGGGGCCAGCTGTCAAAGGCCCCAGGAGCCTTAGCGGGCGCAGGCGGGGGTGCCCGTCTGGGCAGACCCGGGCGTGATGGGGCAGGCATGACAAGGGCATGGGGGGAAAGGCAGGAGGCAGGCACGAGCGAGGCGCACGGCGAGCGGTGCGGCAAGGGCACGGTGGCGCGGGCGCGCACACATCGAGCATGGACAGAGCACTGGGCGAGGTGGTGGGCGTGGGGCGCCATGGTGGGCACGGGGAGTGCGCCTCGGCGCGGCCGGGTTGCGGCGAGCGTGGACACCAAACGGGAGCAGAGAGGAGGGGAAAGTGGGAGGAGAGGGCTTATGCCCCTGGCTCTCCTAACCCTAATCTCAGCTCTATAAGTACCCAAATATTCCCCTTACGTTAGAAGGCACACCAAAAATACTTTTCCGCCACCGCAAGCTTCTGTTCTCGTGAGATCCCATGTTGGGGCCTTTTCCAGCACTCTTCCGGAGGGTGATTCGATCACAGAGGTCCTCTACACCAACCTTGCTACCCTTTCCATGATGTGTGAGTAGTTTACCACAGACCTATGGGTCCATACCTAGTAGCTAGATGGCTTCTGCTCTCTCTTTGATCTTCAATACAATATTCTCCTCGATGTTCTTGGAGATCTATTCGATGTAATCTTCTTTTGCAGTGCGTTTGTTGAGATCCGATGAATTGTGGATTTATGATCATATTATTTATGAATATTATTTGAGTCTTTTCTGAACTCTTTTATGCATGATTAAAATAGCTTTGTATTTCTCTCTGATCTATCGATTTGGTTTGGCCAAGTAGATTGGTTTTTCTTGCAATGGGAGAGGTGCTTTGTGATGGGTTCAATCTTGCGGTGTCCTCACCCAGTGACAGTAGGGGTAGCGAGGCACGTATTTGTATTGTTGCCATTAAGGATAAAAGATGGGGTTTTTACCATATTGGTTGGATCTATCCCTCTACATCATGTTATCTTGCTTAAGGCGTTACTCCGTTCTTGTTAACTTAATACACTAGATGTGTGCTGGATAGAGGTCGATGTGTGGAGTAATAGTAATAGATGCAGGTAGGAGTCGGTCTACTTGTCATGGATGTGATGCCTATATTCATGATCATTGCCTTAGATATCATCGTAACTTTGCGCTTTTCTATTAATTGCTCAACAATAATTTGTTCACCCACCGTATGTGTTCTTTCAAGAGAGAAGCCTCTTGTGAAAATTATGGCCCCCGGGTCTATTCTCATCATATATTTTTAGATCTATAAAACCAAAAACCCAAAAATACCTTGCTGCAATTTATTTATATTTACTTTATTTTTCCTTTTACTTATCTTTTATATATATATATATCTCTGAAAGTGCAACTATCCCTGGGTGGTTTTGGTAATTCGTAACAACATATAGCTCATTGAAATAATGCTATTTCAAGATGATCATTTCAGGAAGTTCAATGATTGGCATGGCATGGATTAGAAATGTGGACCCCTCAAAATGCTAAGGACACAAATTGGCTCAAGCTCAAGACTCTACATTTTCGTTTTAGTGATCCAAGATCATGAGTCCATAGGAAAAGCCAATACTATTAAAAGGGGATGAGGTGTTGCTTAATGGCTTGCTTGCTCAAAATGCTTAGTGATATGCTCCAAAAGCCCTCCACCACTTTCTCATATCCACATATGTGCCAAACCAAAAGTCAAACTCGGCCCCATCGATTTGATCTATCCGGCGCCATCGAGTTCATTTGACATAGCCATTGCCAGAAACCCTAGTCACTTCGGTCTCACCGATAGGGATCTCGGTCTCACCGAGATGGGATTGCAAACTCTCTATTTCCCTCCGTAACATTTTAGTCCAACCGAGATGAGCGATCGGTCCCACCGAGTTCGCAATGCGAACTCTCTGTTTCTGTTGGGGATATAGCTATCAGTTATGACCCGCCCAGGAGGGGCCGGGTCAGCCCCAATGGCGGGTTACAAAGGAAGCCCAGTAAACATTCAAGATGATAGTTTATCAAATCTTAGAGAAGTCCTAAAGGCCTAGAGGTGGCTTAAGGCCCAATATTGTAAACCGCCGTATGTAAGGAAAGACTTGTAAAGAAAGGCATGCAAAAGAAGTCACCGAGCCGGACACGATTTATGAGCCGGCCGGGACTCTGTAGGCCACCAGGCGTCAACCCGTGTATATATGGGGACGACCCGGTGGCGGCTTAGGGCAAGAAACAAGAGATTGATAACCAAGCCGGTGATCGAAACCCCAGCAATACCAACACAACTAGACGTAGGCTTTTACCTTCATCGTAAGGGGCCGAACTAGTATAAAACCTCTTGTGTCCTTTGTCCCAATTAACCCCTTTAAGCTTCCTAGTTGTGATGGCCCTACGACTAAGTCCTTCTGCTAGGACATCTTCCGTGACAATTCCACGACAGTTGGTGCCCACCGTGGGGCCGGCACATGGTGGATTTGAGTTCTTGAAGGGAAATTTCAAAGGGCTCAAGGGATACGCTGTGGTCGGATGACCAAGAGTTGTCGCGGCAAGCTCTACAACGACGACGAAGGCTGGGGCCCTGAGGCCGGCTCAATCGAGTACGGGTACCGGGTCCCCTTTGGTGGAATTCATGTCTTCATCGGCCGGATCGGCGAGTCGGGCCCTGAGCCGGACGTCCACACCAACCTCGTCGAAATGGCTCAGCGCGTGAGGACCACCCGTGTTCAATCTGTCATGAAGCATACTTTCATAGGTTGCGTCCATGGCGGTGAATACTCTGAAGGATCGGTGCATGGCGGTGAGACGGTCATCTGTTCTGATGCTACATCATCAACAGGCGAGACGAACTCTTTGTATCAGCTGCAGGATGGCATGCTCGGGGGCTGTTCTGATGGCAGCAGTATTCCGGACCCCCTTGAGCCGCCGAATTGGGCCGGAGTCTTCATGGAAGGAACACAGCCCAGGCAGAACTTGACAGCAGCAGCGGCAACAACTACCGGGTCGGTCGCAGCCGGGTCAGGAGACCCTGTGCGCCCCCCGACTCAGATTCTAATGGACCTCATGGATAAACTGACGACTCTGTTGACCGCCGTGGTAGAGTCGGCGGATAAAGCCCAGCATGATGCAGAGGTGGCACACGTACGTGAAGAGATGGTACAAGCTAAAGAAAATTTAGCAGCAGAGGAGATCAGGATGGCAGCGGAGCGAGCGGCTTTGGACATTCATGCTCAACAACTTCAAGCGGAGACTTTCCGACTCTCGGTGGATCTGGACGTGTCAAACGAGGTTATGAGAAGAAGGCATCAGAAAACTCAGTCACGTCTACCTCTGACGCTTGATCCTAGGAACCTTTTTCATACACCGGGGCTGGGGCAAGCAACCCACCGGAGGCAAATCGGATCACGATGCCCGGGGCACCGGTTCAACCGCGCACCATGGAACCACCTCGTGTACATACCGCTCCGCCTCATTATGTACCAACACCGCCGGGTCACTTCTCCAATCCCTTGGAAAACCTCATTGCAGCGTCGGCTCGTTTGGCGGCTCTCCCGATGGAAGGCAACTCGCTGCCGGCAATCGAAACGCGAAGGGTGAGAGAACTTCTTCAAACAGTTCTGGCACAGCAGGATGCATACTCCTACAGTCAAGACAAGATCCATTCAACTCCTCGCCCGAGCCAGAGCCCAAGCTACAGTAGGCATATGGACTCAGCTGACATGTCAAGCAATGCTCAACGCCGCAACCGGCCGCACAGGCATGAGCCGGTACAAGCTGGAGCCCTTAACTTGGCGGATCAGGAGAGGATCCGACAAGAGGCTGAGCGAGCAGTTCAACTGGCAGCGGAGCAGGCGGCTCATCAAACTTTTCCGGCTTATCTAGCAACCTCGGTAGAGGCAGGAGTAGCCACAAGAACCGAGGTGTCCCTTGACTGGTGCTGGCCATACGTAATGAGTGTTTGCCAAAGGACTTCAAGGGGCCTCGTAAGGTGCCTAATTACACGGCCGACTTGTAGCCTGGGGCTTGGATTGAGAGTTATGAGATGGCCATGGAGTTGTTGGAGGTCAGCGATGCGGCAATGGCCAAGTATTTCACTATGATGTTGGATGGAACAGCTCGTACTTGGTTGAAGGGGTTGCCACCCAATTCTATCGGCTCATGGGCGGAGTTGAAGGCCCGGTTCATTCAGAACTTCAAAGACACATGTAAAAAACCCATGTCGATTGTGGACCTGACTAATTGTAAACAAGAGGACGGTGAATCTACAACCCATTGGGTGTGCTGGGTCAAGGAGATAATATATTCATCTGATAAGATGGATGCCGGCTCAGCAATCTTGATGTTAGAGAAAAACTGCCGTTTTGAACCTCTGAAGCAGAAATTGGGGCGGGTCAAGTGTGACTGCAATGACATGGGCCAGTTGATGGCGGCTCTCGTCAAGTATGCTGATTCTGATAGTACCAAGGACCCGGTTTCTGAGGAAGAAAAGACAGGGAAGGGAAAGAAGAACGGCAACGGCAAGGGTCACCAGCATAACCCGGCAAATCAAGGAGGTAATAAACGTAAGGCTGATGAATTTTACGCTAACACCAATGCGCAAGGCGGCAATCAATGGCGCAAGGGAAGGAAACCCCCTCGGTCGGGCGAGTCAGGTCCCACCCTTGAGCAACTATTGAATGAACCTTGCCCAAGACACGGCACCCGGGAGAAGTCAGCCACCCACCTGTGGAAGGATTGTACAATCATGAAGGCGTTTAAAAATTCAAATGCATTTGATGGAGGTCACGGCCCAGGCGGCGGTTCAAGTGGGGGCGGTTTCCATGGCCCGGGCGCCGGTTCAGGTGGAGGAGGATTTCACGGTCAGGGCCATCCAGGTAACTAGGGAGGCTATGATCCACAACCCGGCCAAGGTAATCAGCAGCAACAGTCCGGATATCAGAGCAACCCAAAACACTTGAATAGTGGGCAATACCATGTGTTCACCACTAGCTTATGCAAGAGGGACCAAAAGATTCACAAGAGGGCCGTCAATGCCGTTGAGCCGGCGATTCCACGTTACTTACGGTGGTCCGAACAGCCTATTATGTGGAGCAGAGAGGGTCATCCACCCCGGGTTGATAATCCGGGTCACTTGGCCTTGGTAGTAGCGCCTCAGGTTGGTGGATATAAATTCACTAAGGTGCTCTTGGATGGAGGCAGCAGCATCAACATCCTCTACTTATAGACGTTCCGTCGGATGGGGTTGACTGATAAGAGTCTTAAGCAATCCAACACTATTTTTCATGGTGTGTGAGGGAGTCCTGGATTAGGGGGTCTCCGGACAGCCGGACAATATCCTTTGGCCGGACTGTTGAACCATGAAGATACAAGATTGAAGACTTCATCTCGTGTCCGGATGGGACTTTACTTGGCGTGGAAGGCAAGCTAGGAAATACGGATATGTATATCTCCTCCTTTGTAACCGACCTTGTGTAACCCTAGCCCCCTCCGGTGTCTATACAAACTGGAGGGTTTTAGTCCGTAGGACAACATACAATCATACCATAGGCTAGCTTCTAGGGTTTAGCCTCTCTGATCTCGTGGTAGATCTACTCTTGTAATACTCATATCATCAAGAACAATCAAGAAGGACGTAGGGTTTTACCTCTATCAAGAGGGCCCGAACCTGGGTAAAACATCATGTCCCCTGCCTCCTGTTACCATGTGCCTTAGACGCACAGTTCGGGACCCCCTACCCGAGATCCGCCGGTTTTGACACCGACATTGGTGCTTTCATTGAGAGTTCCATTGTGTCGTCATCATAAGGAAGATGGCTCACCTCGTTGTCAATGAAAACATCACCTCTGGGGAAGCCCTGGCTATAGGCCAAACTCTACGACTAGGCGGCTTCGTCATGACCGCCCGCTCGGCCGCTGCGCCGACGATGACCTCTCGGGTCATCGCAAATAGCCTCCACATCGGCTCAAAATTTGCCGAGCAGATGGACCCAATGGAGCTATCCTCTTTGAACGAGCTCTTGGATCACATTGCCGCTCTGGGAGTCACTATGGACTATGATCGGATCGGGCTTAAACCTGACGAAAGGGAGATTAACTCTCTGCTGGTCACCCATCAAATAGCGGTGGTGGAGGAGCAATGCGGCAATTCTCCCTCTATCCCGAGGACGAACTATGTACGGATTCCCGAGCTCTCCGAACAGGATATGCGCTCGTGGGAGGACGCCGCCTTAACCCTGAATCTAGAATCATGCCGCATACCGAACCCGCAGGGCAATATCCAGGAGCCCGAACTTCCAAGATCGGAAACTCCCCTGCCCCGGGATCACGGATTGGGTCTGGACTTAAATCCACCCACCCACCCAGATACAAAATATCTCTCCCACATTAGGCAAGCGCCCCAAGAGACAGTACATCACTATTGGGCCAGATTCCTCCTTGTAAATAACAAGGTCAAGGACTGTCGCGAGGAAGATGCAATTTCGTTCTTTTGCAACAATTGCACAGACAAAGGAGTCCTCAATGCCATAAATCGCCGTAACGTAGCACACTTCGCTGACTTGGCGGACATAGTACGGAAATAATGTGCGATGGAAAGTGCATGGAAAACCCAGACGCGATTTTGGCACAATCTGGCTCTGACAAAACCCCCAGTCCGAACAAAAAGGGCGCACTCTTATAAGTCACCCGACTCAATTACAAAGAAGCAAAAGCCCACTGCAGGGCGTGGAACCGTATTGGAGGGATGGCTCAATGGGCCCTGCAAAATCCATAGTACAGCGGATACCATATCAACGTACAACCTTAGAGTATGTTGGGTACTCCGGCAGGTGGCCAAAAGCGGCGAGGATCTTCTCACCCAAAACACCCCAGAGCACCTCCCCACGGATAACAACACAGTATTAACGGTCTTCGAGACCTTCGCCTCAAATAATAGGCGTAAGCGAGCACCCCACGGCCTTGCCGAAGTCTGCCACCTGGCAGCAAGAAATCCATGGAGCGACACGGCTATCACCTTCAACGCCAGTGACAAACCTAAATTTCGAACAGCCCAAGCACCAGCCGCTTTGGTCCTCAGCACAATTGTGGACGGCTTTCGGCTCACTAAGGTGCTCATGGATGGCGGCAGCGGATTAAACCTCATCTACGAGGAAACTCTCCAAAAAATGGACATAGACAGCAACCGTGTTGAACAAAGCAGTATGACCTTCCGAGGAATCATCCCTAGTCGGGAGGCACATTGCGCTAGGAAAATCACACTTGATGTGGTATTCGGCACTCCGGAGAATTACAGGTCCGAAGAAATTACATTCCAAGTGGCCCCGTTCAGTAGCGGATACCACGCCCTTCTAGGGCGGGAGGCATTCACGATTTTTCAAGCCATACCCCATTACGGGTACATGAAGCTCAAAATGCCCAGACCCAAGGGAATTATCACTCTAGCTAGTGATCCGGACATAGCACTCCACACCGAGAACAAAACAGCCGCACTAGCCCTCGAGGCATTATCCGAAGCCCTTGTGGCGGAGGAGTTAACCGCGCTGCGCTCCACAGTGGACAGGGACGACGTGATACTAGACAAAAGATCCAAGTCCACCTCCTTTAAACCAGCGGACGAAATAGTTAAATTCCAAGTCCATCCAACGGACCCTACAAAAATAGCATCCATTGGGGCACAGTTAGACCCTGTTGTAGACACCGTACTACGAGAGTTTCTGCGTGAGAATTGGGACATATTCGCCTAGCATCCTTCAGACATGCCAGGAATCCCACGCAGATTGGCCGAGCATAGCCTTAATATTCTAAAAGGATTCAAGCCAGTCAAGCAGACTCTTCGGCGATTCTCTGAACCTAAGCGACAAGCCATGGGAGAGGAGCTGGCCAAGCTACTGGAAGCCGGATTCATTAAAGAAATAAAACATCCGGATTGGCTAGCAAACCTGGTGATGGTACCAAAGAAGGACAAATCCTGGCGCCTATGTGTCGACTTCAAAGACCTTAACAAGGCTTGCCCAAAGGATCCCTTCCCACTCCCTCGCATTGATCAAATCATCAATGCTACCGCAGGACACGAATCATTGTGCTTCCTTGATGCATACTCCGATTACCACCAGATTAAGATGGCGGAGTCTGATCAAGCCGCAACAACATTTATAACACCATACGGCCCCTTCTGCTTTAACACAATGCCCTTTGGGCTCAAAAACGCCGGTGCAACATATCAGCGCGTGATCCAGACATGTCTGGAAAAGCAGATCGGCAAGACTGTGGAGGCATACGTAGACGATGTGGTCATTAAAACCAGACACGTCGACTCTTTAATAGACGACTTGAGGCTCACGTTCACCAATCTCCGAACATATGACATTAAGCTCAATCCGGAAAAATGCATCTTCGACGTTCCCACCGGAAAGCTCCTGGGCTTCATCGTCTCTAGTAGAGGAATTGAAGCAAACCCAGCTAAAATCTGAGCTCTGTCACAGTTGGTTGTCCCAACTGACCTCAAGCAAATCCAGAAATTGACTGGATGTGTGGCGGCTTTAAGCCGCTTTATCTCCCGATTAGGAGAAAAGGCACTTCCCCTTTATCGCCTTCTTAGGTGCACCGAACACTTCGAGTGGACGAACGCAGCCATGGCTGGACTGGAAGAAATCAAAGCCATCCTGGCCGCCAATCCAATCCTGGCCGCGCCAACTGCTGGCGAACCAATGCTATTATATATAGCGGCAACTCACCAAGTTGTAAGCGCAGTGCTCGTCGCCGAACGAGAGATGGACGGACATAAATTCCCGCTTCAAAAGCCGGTATATTATGTATCCACCGTACTCACTCCATGAAAATCACGGCACCCACATTACTAAAAGATAGCATACGCGGTATTTATGGCATCCCGGAAATTATGACACTACTTTCAAGAGTGTTCGATCACGGTGGCATCCGAAGTACCACTCAATGACATAATAAACAACCGTGATGCCACGGGCCGGATTGCCAAATGGGCCATTGAGCTCCTCCTGTTCAACATAACATATAAGCCACGACGAGCCATTAAGTCGCAAGTACTGGCCGATTTCATAGCCGAATGGACAGAAGCCGAACTCCCTAAAAAGTACGGCGCATACTCCAATTGGATCATGCACTTCGACGGCTCTAAAATGCTGGCTGGTCTAGGGGCTGGCGTCATCCTGATGTCCCCCACCGGAGACACGGTGCAACACGTGCTCCAAATACTATATACGGACTCCAATGATGCAGCCGAATACGAGGCCCTACTACACGGCCTCCAGATGGCAGTCTCCATGGGCATCCAATGCCTGGAGGTGCGTGGGGACTCGAACCTCGCAATATCCCAAATAAATGGAGACTTTGATGCCAAAGATCCAAAAATGGCGGCATATCGCAACGCCGTCCTCAAAATGTCAGCCCGGTTCGAGGGGTCGGAATTCCACCACGTGGCTCAGGAAAACAACCAGGCACCGGACATCCTAGCTCGTATCGGTGCTAAATGCGACCCCGTCCCACCAAACATCTTCCTGGAAAAGATTGTTTAAACCATCCGTGGTATGGGAAGGGGACACCGGCAAAATTAGTCCGGACCCGGCCACAACCCCAGATACCGAATACTCTGACACAATCAGAGGCTCTGCCGCCGAAATAACACCTTCAACCCACGTGATAATGGTCGTCATCGCCCCATGGACAGAACCATTCCTGGCCTACCTAATTAGACAGGAATTACCCGAGGACCAAAATGAGGCTCGCTGCATAGTGCGGCGATATAAAGCCTACAAGGTCCATGAGGGAGAACTTTATGAGAAAAGCACAACCGGAGTCCTTCAAAGGTGCATCTCTGAAGAGGAAGGGCGGAAGCTGTTGGCAGAAATCCATGCCGGACTCGGCGGCCACCACGCAGCAGCCCGGGCACTTGTAAGAAAGGCCTTCCCGTACCAGTTTTTATTGGCCGACGGCCTGGGCAGATGCACAACATCTGGTTCAACATTGCGTTGGTTGCCAACTTTTTGCAAACCAAAGCCACATGCCACCTACCGCCCTCCAAACCATCCCCATTACTTGGCCCTTTGCGGTCTGGGGGCTCGATATGGTCGGACCCCTCAAGGGGGGAACCCATAAGAGAAAATACTTACTGGTCATGGTGGACAAATTCACCAAATAGATAGAAGCCAAACCTGTCAAAACGGCTGAATCCGGACTAGGGATAGACTTCATATCCGGGGTTGTACACCGTTATGGAGTTCCCCACAACATCATCACTGACAACGGCACGAACTTTATAGCCGACGAGGTGAAACTTTGGTGCAGTAACATGGGCATCAAGCTCGATTATGCTTCTGTCTATCATCCGCAAACTAATGGTCAAGTCGAATGAGCGAATGGCCTTATCATGAGTGGTATTAAACCCAGATTAGTCCGGTCCTTAAAGGAATCAGACACCCATTGGGTAGAGGAGCTCGACTCCGTACTATGGGGGCTGCAGACCACGCTGAATCGTACTACCGGATACACACCGTTTTTTGTGGTGTACGGCGCTGAGGCGGTGCTGCCTTGCGACATAATTCATGACTCACCTCGAGTGCGCATGTACGAAGAAAGAGAGGCCGAGCTCGATCGGCAGGACAGTTTGGATGCCCTCGAGGAGGAGCACGACGTGGCAAAAGCTCGTTCCGCATTCTATGAACAACAAGCTCAAAGGTATCAAAGCAGAGAAGTGCGAGCCAAAACCTATAACATTGGTGAACTAGTTCTGCGCCTGCCGGAGAAGAAAAAGAACAAGCTCAAGCCCAAATGGGAAGGTCCCTTCATTATCGACCAGGTTCTGACCGGTGGAGCGTACCGTCTGCGGGATGCATCGAATAATCGACTCGAGCCAAACCCATGGAATGCAGCCAGACTCCGAAGATTCTACGCCTAGCGCCGGACTCTATGTTCGTCTCCTTACCTCCATGAATTTTCTGCACATCTTTTTTTCCCTCTTTCTTTCTCTCTTTTCTCTTGAAAGCCCTAAAGGGTTAAACCTGTGTCTTGGTTACACAATCTCGACGCGCTAACCGCGCTCAATATACCTGGGGGCTTCCTATACAGAAGCTTAATCTAATTATTTTTCCGGGCTTCATGCCCCGCACATGTGTTATTCTTCCGCATGTACCCTTTTTCGCCATTATATGCATCGATATGACTTAAGTTTTGGCCAAGCTGGGTTGCGTGGCTCTTGTGTTTATGCCCTACGTTCACGTTAATTCGGCTAGGGCATAAGGGGAGCACCTCTGCGATTGTTACTATCGGGTCAGCTAGATGTGTACCTCAGACTGGGTGAAGCCGAAAGCTAGCGTTCTTAAGGGAATATTCGGTCGGTGAATAAAAGATAACTTTCACTTATATTACTACACGCCCCCAGATGTTTTTAACCCGCGTCTCGCAGTTCGGACATGCACATTAGGGCATGCGTACCCAGGGAAAGGAACCCTTAAGGAACTATTCTCCCTGGAAGATGTTTCTTACTACCCATGTAATATAACATAGCTAGTTAGGTACTTGTCTGTTCAAGCACTTATGACCCCTACGCCTGGTTTCCATGCATACCCCGGTTTTTATATAACCGAGTGGGTATTCGGATACACTCCGGACTATCGGGTGCAGAGGTCGAAGCGAAAAGGTCCGCCATGACAAATGATTTACAATCCGGCTAGGGACATTACATATGTCACTTGAAGTACACAGTCACTAAGACTGATTAAATTCTTCTTCTATGCCATCCAACAGGCTGTCTAGCCTACAATCCTGTTGGGAATACTTGGCGGCTAACTCTACTTCATCATACACTAAACTGACAGGGATCTCTTTCCCATCAGGCCCCACAGGTCCGACCTCGGCCATGTGGTTTGGGTCAGCCTTGGTGTATCGTGTCTTCACCATAGCCCAGGCTTCCCGTGCACCTTGTCGGCAGGCTGATATCTTCCATAACCGGAAGCACCGTCGTGCTCCCTTCAGCTTCTCTATAAGCTCCCCCATGCCTCCTGGCGGGGACGCGGACGGCCACAAGGCTCGGGCAATACTCTGCATCACCTGCCGAACTTGTTCGTGCAGTTGTGAGAGCTCTGGCAGAAGATCACCCGAGGACCCGGGCATCTCCTCCGCGGGACAACCCGTCAGCATACCTGCAGATATAACGTTGTTAGCAGGCTTCTTCGCCGAACTCCTTTAAAAAGTTCGTTCAAGCACTTACTAAAAATGCCGCGCTGAAGCCGTTTATTCTCCTTCGCAGAGTCCGCAAGCTGGGCTCGGACGTCCTTCAGTTCCACCCCCAGCCGGATATTGGCATCTTGGAGATCATTTTTCTCCTGCCTGACTCGCGTCAGCACGCGCTCGCCAGCTCTTCGCTGCCGATCATCGCATGTCGTATCCGCCTCCACGGCCTCCGGATTCACTCCGGGGCCACCTGCAACATCTGTTGTTAGGTGTGCATATACGCCGCATACTACCTGGTACTGATATTCTTTGCAATAGACAAAGGAGTTACCAGGGGGTCCATTTTTGGACTCCTTCAATGCGGCAACAGCAGCTTCCAGCTGGGCCTTGCACTCATCCAGCTCTTGAGATAGTTGGGAATTCTTCTCCGTAAGAACCTGCACAAATATTGATCCTTAAATCAGTTGCGTCAACTGTTTCAAGTCTCAGGGGCTACTAATACATATAATCGTCAGATTTACTTACCCGTACATCCCTTACATACTGGTCTGTGGCTCTGGCTAGACCATTTTGAGCAGCACGGAGGTACGCATCTCCAGAATTGAAGGCATCAAATGCCTCTGGTGAGAAGCAAGCGTCACGGAGTATGGCCCGGTGACGCCTATGATTCATGGCGCTCTCCACTTCTGAATTTGTAGCGGACAGTCTATCTGCATCCTCTGTAGGAGGAGTATCCGGCGTCCGCCCCATGTCGGATTTCGCCTCTATGTCCGGCCCTAGAGCCCGACTGGTGGAAGCGTGATCGGCAGCCTCTCCGAACATATTCCGGCGAGCATTTTTTCTATTAAAGAAACATGGACGTCATTACATTTTGAGAAAGACGACAACCACGGAGCGGGGTTTTTTCTTTCATACCTCTGTGCTGGCGTCTCCGTCCTGACCGTCTTCCTTTTTGGCCTACCTGGCCTCGGTGCCTCCTGTGGGCGAGTTGCTGCGAGTTCGGCATGGCGTCTCGAATGCCTTCCCTGTAAAACACCATATGTATATGGTAGGTGAAGTGTCTAAAAGGGGATCCTAGTTTTTGGAGTTGGGATTTTGGTTTTTCTTACATGCGACGCAGGGAGCAGTCCGGGATAGTCGGCCGTAATGGCCGCCATGGCGTCATCATAGCTCAGTTGATAGAACTGCATGTCTATCAGCTCCACGAATATGTCTAGATCTTCTTCGAGTCCGGGACCGAGGGCCCGGTCAGGGTCCTCTGGTTATGGAGATGGGCTGTTGACCTCCCTTACAGCTTTTCGCAGTTCCTGCCGTAAAATGGCAAGGTAAGTACCTACGACAAAAAATGCAGGAAGAATGGGAGTAAGGAGATATAAATCACCCAGCTTGGAGGGTTGTACATGGAAAATCCATCCCGTGGCTTGATGCGGATGAACTCCTCTTCCTCTCTCTTGAACAACTCGGACAGAATCTTTGCTAAAGCAGCAGCGGAGTCCGGTCCCTTACGCCCGCAACGGGTGGCATCGTCTTCCCGGTTAAAACACCACAGGGGGTGCCCTCGATATTGAAGTGGCTGCACTCCCCGCATTATGCATATTGACATAACCTCGATTACTGTCAATCCTAATTGAGCCAGCACTTTAATCCGGTTCATCACGTAAAGGAATTCTCCGTTGTCTTCCTCCTGGGGGCTCCGGGGGCGCCAACTTTGGCGTTTCTTCAGAGGAGCATTTTTGAACTCAGGAAGACCCCGCCAAACAGGGTCCGAAAGGGGGACGTCCTCCATATAAAACCATTCCGAAGGCTAGTCTTCGGACGTCTTCTTCGGAGTACCGGACAGGTATCCGGTTTCGGCGATGCGCCATATTTCGGCTCCGCCCACTTGATAAAGTGGCCCCTTCTGTGTGCGAGGGACGAGGCAAAATAACCTCTTCCACAGCTCCAAATGAGCCTCGCAGCCCAGGAATAACTCGCAAAGGGCGACGTAGCTGGCGATGTGTAATATGGAAGCAGGGGTGAAATTATGCAGTTGGAGGCCATAAAATTCCAGGAGCCCGTGGAGGAACGGATGAATTGGAAATCCGAATCCCCTTAATAAGTAAGGGACAAGGCACACCCGCTCCCCCATAGAGGGGCTAGGGAAGCTCTCCACTTGCTCCCCGCCATTGTAGGTGGTGAGCCCGGCTCGGACGGGAACCATATACGGTGGAGGGAGCAATCCCTGAGTCTGTAGTTCGACTAATCGACTGTGTGGGACGGAGCATCTCTCCCAATCACCGGGCTTAGGGCTACGGGGGTGAGAGGAGGAGCTGCGGTGGTCGGCCATGTTGGAATGGATTTTTCCGAAGCACGCTCCGATGGATTCTCGTTGTGGGAGGATGGTATGGATTCGATCTAGGAATCCCCACCCCTTTAATAGACAATTTATTTATCTGGCTACGGGGGTGAATGTAAAAGCGCCCTGGCTCCTCGTATTCATTCGAAGCATGGAAGATAGCCCTTATGGGGCGTAGAAGCCAAGAAGTCCAACATTTATGGGTCCGGACACTACTTAACAAACATTCAAGATTTGAGAAGAACCCGCCTTGAATGCCGAAGACAACACTGCGCCGGACTCATCGTCATTGAAGCCTGGTTCAGGGGCTACTAAGGGAGTCCTGGATTAGGGGGTCTCTGGACAGCCGGACTATATCCTTTGGCTGGACTGTTGAACCATGAAGATACAAGATTGAAGACTTCATCTCGTGTCCGGATGGGACTTTACTTGGCGTGGAAGGCAAGCTAGGCAATACGGATATGTATATCTCCTCCTTTGTAACCGGCCTTGTGTAACCCTAGCCCCCTCCGGTGTCTATGTAAACTAGAGGGTTTTAGTCCGTAGGACAACATACAATCATACCATAGGCTAGCTTCTAGGGTTTAGCCTCTCTGATCTCGTGGTAGATCTACTCTTGTAATACTCATATCATCAAGAACAATCAAGCAGGACGTAGGGTTTTACCTCTATCAAGAGGGCCCGAACCTGGGTAAAACATCGTGTCCCCTGCCTCCTGTTACCATCCGCCTTAGATGCACAGTTCGGGACCCCCTACCCGAGATCCGCCGGTTTTGACACTGACAGTGTGGTACCTGGCAAGTCGGCATACCCAGTTGGTAAGATTGAACTGGAAGTAGCCTTTGGGGATGAGTATGACTCCAGAGCAGAAAAATTAACCTTTGAGGTGGTTAAGATCAAAAGCCCATATCATGCTCTGTTTGGACGGCCGGCTTATGCCAAGTTCATGGCTCGACCATGTTATGTGTATTTGCAACTCAAGATGACGGGTTATAAGGGCACCACTACAGTACATGGAAGCCGCAAAATAGCCCTGGAGTGTGAAGAAGGTGATGCTGCATATGCTGAGTCTGTTTGTGCAACAGAGGAGTTAAAGTTTTATAAGGATCATGTTGACCTGGCAGACATGACGTCTTTAAAGAAACCAACAACGGAGCATGAGCCAGTGTTAAAATTCAAATCAGCTGATGACACCAAGATGATTGACTTTGTGCCTGGCGACTCATCCAAGCAGTTCATCATCAGTGCAAACTTGGATCCAAAATAGGAAAGCGCGCTCATCAAGTTCATCCATGAGAACCGGGACATCTTTGCATGGAAACCTTCCGACATGCCGGGTGTCCCGAGGGAACTCGCTGAGCACACTCTCAATATTGATCCATAGTTTAAACCGGTTAGACAGTTTCTCCGACGGTTCAACGAGGAAAGGCGCAAGGCCATTGGAGAAGAGGTGGCCCGACTCTTGGCAGCCGGGTTCATTGTGGAAGTCTTTCACCCAGAGTGGTTAGCCAACCCGGCGCTTGTACTCAAAAAGAACAGCACCTGGCGTATGTGTGTGGATTACACCGATTTAAACAAGGCTTGCCTGGCTGACCCTTTTGCTCTCCCCCATATTGATCAGATCATCGATGCTATGGCGGGTTGCGCACGTTTGAGTTTCTTGGATGCTTATTCAGGTTATCATCAGATCAAGATGGCAGTCGAAGATCAGGAGAATACAGCTTTTATCACTCCGTTTGGAGCTTTCTGCTATGTGTCTATGCCTTTTGGGCTTAAGAGTGCCCAGGCGACTTATCAACGGTGTGTGCAGAATTGTCTTCACAATCAGATTGGGCGTAATGTTCATGCTTATGTGGATGATATAGTGGTAAAGTCTAGGAAAGAGGAAACCTTGGTCATAGATCTGAAAGATACCTTCGATAACCTCCAGGTCTACAAAATGATGCTTAACCCGGCTAAGTGTGTTTTTGGAGTCCCAGCCGGCAAGCTCTTGGGTTGGTGTCCAACCGAGGTATTGAAGCTAACCCGGAGAAGATTAAGGCAACCACATCCCTGGCCAAACCAACATGCATCAATGACATTCAGTGGCTGGCGGGTCATGTGACCGCTTTAAGCCGGTTCATAAGCCGGTTAGGGGAGAAGGTGATGCCTTTGTATCAGATGATGAAGAAAATAGATGATTTTGTTTGGAGTAATGCTGCGAACTCTGCTTTTGAGGATCTGAAGAAACAGCTTGCTGAGCCACCGGTTCTTGCTGCTCTAATTGAGAAAGAGCCGCTATTGTTATACGTAGCCTCTAACTCATGGGCTGTTAGTGTGGCAATTGTGGTGGAGCGCAAAGAGGTTGGCAAGGAACATCCGGTTCAACGGACGGTTTATTACGTCAGTGAGGTACTGATCGAATCTAAACAAATATATCCACATTGGCAGAAGCTCGTGTACGGGGTGTTCATGGCAAGCCGGAAGCTCAAGCATTACTTTTGGGGTCACCCGATCACTATGGTTAGCTCTGCGCCTTTGGGGGACATCATCCAGAATAGAGAGGCTACTAGACAAGTCGCCAAGTGGGCCATTGAACTTGGAACTCATGGGTTGAAGTATGTGCCACGTACTGCGATCAAGTCTCAGGCGCTGGTCGACTTTATTAATGAATGGAAAGAGATGCAGATGCCGGAGGAGAAACCAGACAACACATATTGGACTATTCACTTCGATGGGTCCAGACAGTTGGAAGGCTCGGGGGCTGGAGTTGTTTTAACCTCCCCTCGAGGTGACAAATTTTGTTATGTGTTGAGGCTGATGTTTCCTTGCACTAACAACATAGCAGAATATGAAGCCTTGCTCCATGGTCTTCGAGTGGCCAAAGATATGAGCCTGAGCCGGGTCCGGTGTCTTGGCGACTCAGATTTAGTGGCTCAACAGGTATCGGGCAAGTGGGATTCCAAAGACCCTCTCATGGCGGCTTATCGCCGTGAAGTTGATGCTGTTGCAGGACATTTTAAAGGATATCAGGTGGAACACATTGACCGTAGGAAGAACGAAGAAGCCGATGCCCTAAGCCAGCTGGGATCTCAGCGTAAGCTGGTGCCACCTAACACCTTTTTGGATGTTTTGCATAACCCATCTGTAAAGTTACCCACAGAAGAAGATCTAGCTGTTCCTGACCCGGAGGCACAGTTGGTGGCGGCTCTTCATGTCATCCCAGATTGGACAGTGCCATTCTTGGCTTATATGACCCGGGGCGAGCTACCAGCGGATGAGACCCTGGCCCGACAGATAACCTGGCGGTCTAAGTCAATGACGATTTCTGACGGAGAACTATACCATCGCAGCGTCTCTGGAGCGTTTCAGCGATGTGTTTCCCCTGAAGAAGGCCAAGAAATACTTCGTGAGATCCATGAAGGCGATTGTGGTCATCACGCTGGGTCAAAATCTCTGGTGGCTAAGGCTTTTCATCACGGTTTTTACTGGTTGATGGCTCACGCTGATGCAGAAGATCTGGTCAGTAGATGTGACGGATGTCAAAAATTTGCACGACGAGCACATGTGCTGGCTCAAGAGCTACGGATGATTCCGATCACTTGGCCGTTTGCGGTCTAGGGGCTTGACATGGTTGGACCTTTCAAAAGGTCTAAGGATAAAAAGACACATCTTTTAGTGGCAGTTGACAAATTCACAAAGTGGGTAGAGGCAGAGCCGGTGAGTAAGTGTGATGCGGCCACGGCGGTTCAGTTCATGAAAAAGGTGATATTCCGTTTTGGTTTTCCACACAGCATTATCACTGACAATGGCACTAATCTATCCCAAGGGGCTATGGAGGAGTTTTGTCAACGTGAGCATATTCGGCTTGATGTTTCTTCTGTAGCTCACCCTCAATCCAATGGTCAAGTTGAGAGAGCAAAACAGGAAATCTTAAAAGGTCTCAAACCCTGGCTTATGGTCCCCTTGCAGCGAACGACGGGTTGTTGGGTAGAGGAATTACCCTCGGTGCTGTGGAGTATCAACACCACACCTAACAGGTCTACAGGTTACACACCTTTCTTCATGGTGTATGGAGCAGAAGCAGTGTTGCCTAGTGACATCCGTCATGACTCACCCCGTGTGGCGGCTTATGTTGAAGCTAACAATGAACAAGCCAGATAGGATGCACTTGACCTATTAGATGAGGAAAGAGACTTAGCAGTGGCTCGATCAGCAGTTTATCAACAGGACCTGTGCCGTTATCACAGCCGCCGGGTTAAGTCCAGGACCTTTCAAGAAGGCGACCTGGTGCTCTGGCTCATCCAAGATCTGTTAGATGCACACAAGTTATCCCCGCCTTGTGAAGGACCTTTTGTGGTCAGCAAAAACTTAAACATTGCTCAACTTCGGCCATACTACACCTGAGCCACCGGCTCTCATCATGTACATACTTTGAGGTTGTATATATTATGATAAATAATAAAGCAGACCATCGGTCTCTTTTCTTTTCAGAAAGATTACGCATCTTTATTATTTTTTACTACTATTTTTCAAATGACTTTTAAGGAACTGATCATATTTGAATCAGGTCTCACCTTTTTTGGTCCGGCTTATGATCGTATTCAAATCTAGCTGCAATTATCATGGTCACTTGGGGGCTTCCTGTTCAAACATAGGTCGTATTCGAACCAAAGAGAACATAGCTATCGAAACCCTTTTGATCGGCTCAAAGCCAAACTCACTAGGGGGCTTCTTGATCGTATCCGAATCACAGCTTAACCCCTTTTGGGTCCGACTTGGATCGTATTCGAATCAGGGTCGTTAAAAACCTCTCAAGGTCATTTGGGGGCTTCCTATTCAAACATAGGTCGTATTCGAACCAACGAGAACATAGCTGTCGAAACCCTTTTGATCGGCTCAAAGCCAAACTCACTAGGGGGCTTCTTGATTGTATCTGAATCACAGCTTAACCCCTTTTGGGTCTGACTTGGATCGTATTCGAATCAGGGTCGTTAAAAACCTCTCAAGGTCATTTGGGGGCTTCCTCTTCAAACATAGGTCGTATTCGAACCAAAGAGAACATAGTTGTCGGTACCCTCTTGATCGGCGCAACGCCAAAGCCATTGGGGGCTATATGGTCATATTCAAACCTTAACTTAACCCCTTTGGTCCGGTTTACTAGTCGTATTTGAATCAGAAACCCCCAACCTTTAATTACAAGGTTAATTTTGTTTAAACATCTGTTATTTGCCTTATTGGCCTTTTTGTTGTCTCAATTTCACAAATAATTAGCATAGTCTTTTCACCGGCTGGACTATTTGACAACAAGCCACCAGGACATGATAATCATTAAGTATTCAGAAGCATTGACTTCTCAAAAAAGACTGGATTATCAACTTCATCACCCGGGTCATTTAAACCGGTGGTCCGGAGATCGAAGGTATAGGTGTGGCTATTGTTTATGAACAGTTGCTTTCTGTAATAATCAAAGGTTATTTCAGTCTTGTTTTCCTTTTACATCTGGTTCTGCTCTTTACTATGATAAAAATATTGGCTATAAACCGGGTGTTCTGACCCGTTTGGTACTAAGCCGCCAAGCCAGTTTTTTCTCTTGTATCTACAGGAACAGAGCTAAAGTATTGCAGGGACAACCATAAATATGATGCATATATTGACATCAGGAAACACAGAATCACACACAGTGTTTTATGCGCGATGGCATAGGCAAAGCATGGAGTGTTTTCACAGCTAATCTATTACAAGGCTTTTACAAGCCGATGAAGATGGTTATCACTCCTCCCTCGCCGGTTCACTGCCCTCTGCTGATTGGAAGCTGGGTTTTGACCAATCAAAACCGTTCACGGCGACAAATTCTGCTTCTTCGTCAATCAGGCCGGCTGGATCAACTTCCGGAGCAAATGTATGTTCATGAACAGGCGGGATTAAATCTGTCACCTTGTACGAGGGAGTTGCCATCTTCTTATTTTCCACATCAAAACTCGGCTGATACTTGTCGATATTGGTTTCATCTCCAAGAATAGTCGCCTGAGGTCGAACTCCGTGCACGCAAGCCATGAAGTCATCTTGTTCAAAGGGAGATCCGTCTTCCTTCACGGTAGGATACCCTCTGGCTACGTCCACCGGGTCTAGATCTGGCACCCAAGCCTTGGAGCGGCTCAGGGCAGTCAAAGCTCCGGCTCTGGCACAGGAGCGCTTCACTTCTTGGAACCTGGCAGGTAGGATTGACAGCTTCTTTAAGACATCGCTGAGCTGGTTGGGTCCTTGATTGGCAGGAGAGATAGCGGCAAGTGCCTTTTTTACGCCAATATACAATTGCTCCACTAAGGTATACACCGCCTTGAGTTTAATCGCATGGTCTTGGCTCAGATTCTTGCTTCGTGGGCCTGCGCATATTTTGTAAACAAAGAGTCAGCTGGCGGCCTATATTCCGAATCAACAAAAAGTACACAAGATCAAATACAGATGGCTTACCAAAGATGGCGGCCACCATTTGAGACACCCGGTCCTTTAAACCGGTCAGCTCCGTTGTAACCTCTTCAAGGGCTACTTCAGCCTTCTCGGCGCGTTGCGTCAGAAGCGTTTTTTCTTCAGCCCAGGTTTTCTTCTTGGCAGTAAAGCTGGTTTTTAATTTTTCCATCTCAGAGACACTTACTTGCAGTTTGGAGTGAGCAGACTTGATTTCTGCCTCCTGACCCACCAGCCGGGTCTTTGCATCAGTTAATTGCGAGCTCAGTTCAGATAAGGCATTCTGCAAAACATACCCAGATGAGTCAAGATTTCAATTAAGGTTCAAAAGTTAAAAGATTCAAGTCTCAAGTACTTTACACTTCAAAACCACTTGACACTTGGGGGCTAATGTATGCCAAAACAATTTCTTATGACTCTACAACATACTTCAAGTCCCAAGTACTTTACAAAGTAACAACACTTGGCACTTGGGGGCTAATGTATGCTATTCAGCAAGTTTCTCAAGGTTAAGACGGATGACAATGCTTTTTGGATACGGTACAAGACAATTATGAAAATTCAAAGTACCGGCTCATTTATGGTCAAATGAACCGGCCCTTGGGGCTACAGGTGAAGCTTTGTTCTATTTTATTGAACTCCAGAAAAATCTCAAAGGTAAAAGTCAGCCTATATCATAAAAGTCTACAGATCATTCCGGTTTTCTCATAATCTGAAGACTTGGGGGCTAGCAGAATATAAGTAAGCCGGAAGAACATTCCTCATATTTCAGCTGCAACTGCCTGACCATTTCGATCTCTGAGTCGCGGCTGGACTGCACATGGCTGAGATAACCGGATAAAATGTCGTTGGCATTCAGATGGTCATAATGTGAAACATCAAAATGCACTTTCTGTTTCTCCAACGCCTCTTGTTTCGCCATGTGACGAGCCAACACGGTGGGATTCCCCGGCTCAACAAAAGCGGCTCCCGATGATCAAAACGTCTTGTGCAGACAGTGATGGCGGGTTGGCCGAGCTTGATGGTCCAGTTGCGTAAGGATTCACGGTGGTATCGTCAACTGACAGCTCAGGAGGATTTACTTCATCATTGACAGGAGGGTCTTCTGGAGAATCAGTTAATGGAGGAGAAGGTAGCCTTGCCGGTTCAGATGCAAGGACTGCCGGGTCTTCCACCGGCTTAGTCACCTTGGCCTTCTTAGACTTAGCTTGATCACTAAAAGAAATATTATAGGACTGTTAGTATAAAGAGATAGTTTGAAAAACATGGAAGAAAGAGGATTTTTCCTTACCCAGGGGCAGTCTTGAAGGCCGGAAATTGGGTCTGAGACGAGTCGCCAGAAGAGCGAGACACCTCCTGCAAAATATAAAACAAAGTAAGTAATGCAAGGGAGGAGATCCATTAACAGAAAGTCAAAGACAAAGAAGTAAACCTCATTCTGGCGCTTTTGAGGAGTTTGTTGAAGAACAACAGGCGGTTCGTCTTCGGTCCGGGCTTAACGGCAGCTCTCATGTTGCTGCTTTTTCAAAAGAAAGTGAGGGTCCAGATAAGCCAAAGGGTGGGAAAACCTTACTTTCTGGGTTACGACTCGAAGTTTCTGTCTTGGCAAATGGGCTGAGTCGGAGGAAATAGTTACCTCTTCTTCCACGGCCTGACTGGCCCCAGTGTCGTCCTGGTAATGATCAGTGTTAATACGATTATTAAAAAGTTGGCCAAGGGAGTCAAGGGCTACCTCCGACTCAGAAGTATCGTCAAGCTTCATCAAGTCTTCAGCGGTGCTCTTCTTCTTCTTTTTAGACCTCCGGGTCGTCTTCTTGGCGTTTATGGCGGCGGCTCTCACTTTCTTGGCAGCTTCATGGTCATATTTTACTTTCTAGAAATCAGATTTGGCCTGTAAACAGGTAAAAACAAGATGAAAGGTCAGGCAAGTATTAAAAAACAATACGGCTGGGAAAATACAAAGGAGGGAGATCAGAGTTTCTTTACCTCTGGCACCGGGTTAAGCTTGCAGAAGGGGTTTAACCCGACTTTACTGCAGTCTTCGTATTTTCCGTTCACCAGAAGGGTTGACATTAAAACAATATCTTCTTTAGTTAATTGAACGGAGCTGTGACGAAGAGAGTCATCTGGGCCTCCACCATACTCGTACATCAATTTTGATTGACGGCTCAGAAGGATGACCCGCCACGCAACCCAGCAACGGGTCAAGTCAACTCCGGTTAAGCCGTTCCCCAATAAGGCATTAATCCTTTTGATGGATGGTATCAGCTTCTTGCATTCAGCAGCAGTGATTTTGTCAGGAAGTGCAAATTTGGGGTCAAGATGCTCCGAGCGATATCCCGGCAGTGGATGCTCATTTGCTGGTGAAGTGTCTTGACAATAAAACCAAGTTTTATTCGAGTCCTTGGGATGACTTGTCAAGACTATAAGGGGGAAGACGGCGCCTTGTCGACGCTGAATTGAGATACCTCCAAGTTCCAGGCTAGGGCCATTGGTGCACTCATTCTGACGGTTCAGATAAAAAATACTCTCTAAAGAGTTCTACAGTCGGTTCTTCTTGAAGGTACACCTCGCAGAGAACTTGGAAGTTGCAGATATTGGATATGGAATTAGGCCCGAGATCTTGAGGATGGAGTTTGAAAAAATGGAGGACATCTCTGAAGAACTTTGAGCTGGGTGGGGAAAAGCCATGGTTCATGTGATCAGAAAAGACGATAACTTCACCATCTTTTGGATTGGGTCGTTCCTCCTCCGGGTCAGGCGCACGGTAGGACATAATATTCTTCCCTAGCAAAAAACCTATGGTAAAGAAGTCCTTCAGAGTGTCCTCAGTGACTATTTAAGGAACCCAGTTACAGACAGTTGGTGTTTTGGACAGCATGATGTTCAAAAATGAACTGAAAGGAAAACAACCTGCCGGTTCAATTCAATGATAATGGTTAACTTAAGTGATAATGGTACAAGGGAGTAATGGCATCTTAAATAAGGGCTAATGTCATATAAGGAAAAGTAAGCCGACACAGTAAGATGCCATAACTACAGATATTTGAGAAATACCAGCGGCAGAATTGATTAAGTATGGAGACAAATAGGTTTCTTAAACTTCTGGATATTACTATGGATCAAATGGCCGTTCAAAATGAGAAACTTCCTAGACCTAAAAATATAGCACAGATGATTTCATCAGCTCTAAGAAGATATATGTGCAAAGGAAAGGGATCTACTAACATCTAAAATAGATAAGAAACAACTACCGCTTAAGTTCTGCACTACTTTTAGATCAAAAGAGGGTGCGGTAAGAGAAGTTGCAACAAATCTACGACGAACAGCGAAGAACACAAGAAGGAAACATCCTGAACCCTAATGCAGATCTATTGGGTGAGAAGGTGAGAGCTTACAGGTGCGGAGTTGCTGCGGAGGATCGCCGTCGTTCTCTGGACAGAATCAGGGTGATGCAGCAGCCGAGCTTGAGGACGAGATGAGCGCTGCGGCGGCGGTGGAGCTCGAGCGACAGGAGGGTTGCGAGAGGAAGGAGATGAAGAAGAGAGAAGAATGAGAAAAGGCCAGGGCGTGCCTATTTATAAGGGAAAAGGTGATCAGACGGGCGCGAAAATCGAGGAAGACCCAAATAATGATTATCCAACTAAACGGACGCCTCGATTCTTGGGAGGCATTAAAAATGAAGATCCGTTGAGGGATGACATCATCAAAGTTTTTTGTGTTTTCAAGAGATGATGTCATGGCGGGTTACAAAAACTTCTGCGAGGATAAGAAGATGGATTTTGTCTAAGTGTTGAAGATTCACAAAGAACAAATTGCAAAGTCAACATGGGGCCTAATGTTGGGGATATAGCTATCAGTTATGACCCGCCCAGGAGGGGCCGGGTCAGCCCCAATGGCGGGTTACAAAGGAAGCCCAGTAAACATTCAAGACGATAGTTTATCAAATCTTAGAGAAGGCCTAAAGGCCTAGAGGCGGCTTAAGGCCCAATATTGTAAACCGCCGTATGTAAGGAAAGACTTGTAAAGAAAGGCATGTAAAAGAAGTCACCGAGCCGGACACGATTTATGAGCCGGCCGGGACTCTGTAGGCCACCAGGCTTCAACCCGTGTATATAAGGGGACGACCCGGTGGCGGCTTACGGCAAGAAACAAGAGATCAATAACCAAGCCGGCGAACTAGCCTCTTGGTGATCAAAACCCCAGCAATACCAACACAACTAGACGTAGGCTTTTACCTACATCGTAAGGGGCCGAACTAGTATAAAACCTCTTGTGTCCTTTGTCCCGATTAACCCCTTTAAGCTTCCTAGTTGTGATGGCCCTACGACTAAGTCCTTCTGCTAGGACATCTTCCGTGACAATTCCACGACAGTTTCCCTTCCGTAACGTTTCGGTCTCACCGAAATGAGCGATTCGGTCCCACCGAGTTTGCGTGACCAACTCTTTGTTTACCTATTACAGAAATTGGTCCTACCGAGTTTATATGATCTGTCTCACCGAGATTTCGTTATGCCCTAACCCTAATGAAATCGGTCTCACCGAGTTGACATGTCGGTCCCATCAAAATGCCTAACGTTCACATTTTGAACTAAATCGGTCTGACCAAGTTTTATGATTCGGTCCCACCGAGTTTGGTAAATTGTGTGTAACAGTTAGATCTTGTGTGGAGGCTATTTATACCCCTCCACCCACTCTTTGTTCGTGGAGAGAGTCATCAGAAAGTTCCTACATTTCTACCATTCATTTTCTGAGAGAGAACCACCTACTCATGTGTTGAGACCAAGATATTCCAATCCAACCATAAGAATCTTGATCTCTAGCCTTCCCCAAGTTGCTTTCCACTCAAATCCTCTTTCCACCAACCCTTGAGAGAGAGTTGAGTATTGGGGAGACTATCATTAGAATCACAAGAGCAAGGGGTTCATCATCAACACACCATCTATTACCTTTTGGAGAGTGGTGTCTCCTAGATTGGTTAGGTGTCACTTGGGAGCCTCCTACAAGGTTGTGGAGTTGAACCAAGGAGTTTGTAAGGGCAAGGAGACCGCCTACTTCGTGATGATCTACCCTAGTGAGGCAAGTCCTTCGTGGGTGATGGCCATGAAGGGATAGATATTGTTGCTTCTTCATGGACCCTTAGTGGGTGGAGCCCTCCGTGGACTCTCGCAGCCGTTACCTTCTGTGGGTTGAAGTCTCCATCAATGTGGTTGTACGATAGCACCACCTATCCGAACCATGCCAAAAATCTCCGTGTCTACATTGCGTTTGCTCCCTCCAAACTCCTCTCTTTACCTTCATATGCAAGTGTTCTACATTCCGCTGCTATACTCTTAGACTTGCATGTGTAGGTTGTTTGCTTGACTTGTGCTAAGTTGCTAAAATCTGTCAAGACTTAAAATTGGGAAAAGGCTAGATTTTTATTTGGTCAAGTAGTCTAATCACCCGCCCCCCTCTAGACATACTTTCGATCCTACAAGTGGTATTAGAGCTTTGGTCTCCATTTGCCTTGATTTCCATAGCTTTTGGTGATCATAGCCTTGGTTTCACAACCTAGGAGAGTATGGCGTCTAGCGAGGGAAATTACCACCGTAGAGGTCCTTATTTTGATGGTACTAATTTTGCTAGTTGGATGCATAATATGAAAATGCATATTCTTGGACAGAACCTCACCGTTTGGGCTACTGTGTGTATTGGCTTGCAAGGTGAATTCTTTGATGGGAGAGAACCGAACCATGAAGCTACCGCGGAAGATTTGAAGATGTTGCAATACAATGCTCAAGCTTGCGATATCGTCTTTAATGGATTGTGCCGCTAAAAATTCAACAAAATCAGTCGTCTTGAGAATGCAAAGGAAATTTGGGATACTTTGATTGATATGCATGAAGGTACCGACTCCGTCAAGGAATCCAAATTGGATATGCTTCAAAGTCAACTTGACAAGTTCAAAATGAAGGATGGTGAAGGTGTCGTTGAAATGTACTCTAGGCTTGCTCCCATCACAAATGAGATTGCCGGCTTAGGAAGTGAAGAGATGACCGATAGATTCATCATCAAGAAGATCCTAAGAGCCTTGGATGGCAAATATGATACCGTGTGTACATTGATCCAAATGATGCCCAACTACAAAGATCTCAAACCAACGGAAGTAATTGGAAGAATTGTTGCTCATGAGATGTCACTCATGGACAAGGAAGAGCTTCACAACAAGACAAGTGGTGCTTACAAAGCCTCATGTGATGCTCCTACATCATCAAGTGAGAAACAAGCCTTCAATGAAGAATTGAGCCTAATGGTGAAAAACTTCAACAAGTTCTACAAGAGTAGAAGCAAAGAAAGAGGTTCCAAGTCAAGGTCCTACAATGACAAAAGATATTCTAGTCGTGAGCGTAATTGCTACAATTGTGGAAGACCCGGACACTACTCCAATGAGTGTACGGCCCCCTACAAAAGAAGAGAAGATTCACCCAAAAGGAGAAGTAGAAGAGAAGGATCACCTCCAAGAGAGAGAAGGAGTAGAGACGATCGTTATGAATGAAGAACATCTCAGAGAAGCAAGGATTCAGAAAGGAAGGACAAGTCATCAAGATGATACACAAAACAAAGACATCAAGCTCATGTTGGTGAATGGGTATCCGGCTCCGACTCTGACAATCACTCCGAGAGAAGTTATCACTCCGACTCCGAATATACTCAAGATCAAGGTGTTGTCGGTCTAGCACTTGTGTCAACCAACTCCTACGACATATTTGACTCAGAAAATGAAGGAATTGGAAGGTGCTTCATGTCCAAAGGTCCAAAGGTAACACATCCCGAGTATGTTGATTTCAATAGTGATGAAGATGATTTGCTAGGTGATGATGATTTACTTGTTGACAACTCTAGTGATGAAAACTATGATGAAATTGCTATTAATCATGTGAATCAAGATAAAATGAATGATGATGATAAGAAGGAGATTGAGCATTTAACTAAAGAACTAAACAATCTTAAGTTAGCTCATGAAACTACCTTGGAAGATCATCGATAACTTTTAAAGACTCATGAGAAGCTACGCTTTGAAAAGCTCAACCTTGAGCAAGAGCATGGGTTCTTAAAAGCAATCAATGATGATCTTCGCAAGAAAAGTTCTTCTTACATTGCCAAGTGTTTACTCTTGTCTACTTACATGCCACAAGTAAAATCTAGCAACAAGAGTAAGAAAGATTCTTCTTCTAGTAGTAACAATAATCATGCTAAATCCAATGCTGTTGCTTCTAGTAGTTCTCTTGATTCCACTAATGATTCTCTTAGCCAAGTTACACTTGAGCAAGAAAATAGCTTATTTAAGGGAATTATAGAGAAAGTTGTTTCCAAGAGCCTTGTGGGAGTAAGCAATTTGAGGAAATTGTACGCAAGCAAGGAAGACACGGGAAGAATCAAGGTGTTGGTTTTGAATGAAAGTTCAATGCCAATGGAGTTGAGTGGGAAGAAGATCAGTACCCCAAGACTAAGTTTGTTCCTCAACAAGAGAAGTATGATCCTACTTCTTTCCAAGGGACACAAGCTCAAGATGATCTTCCACCACAAGACTACAAGCAAAAAGGCAAGGACAAGCTTCAAGAGGAAATTGATGCATTTGAAGAAGCTCCTAAGGCCTTGGTCAAGTGGGTTCCCAAGACTACATCAAGTACGACTACAACTCCAAGGATTCCCATCAAGATGATGTGGATCCCGAAGAAGAAGAACTAGAGAGCTCTTGAGGGTGACTCCGCCAACATACTTCACTCATATCATTTCGGCGAGGACAAGTGCAAACAACTTCCACATCTTGCACTAGTTCAAGGAGTCACAAACCCTCTTGCTGGTAAGACAAGGGACAATGTAACCTAATGCTTTCATGGACATCATCTCATGTGAACTTCACTCTATGTCTATGGATATCCTTGTTTGTTCCTTGTGGGACTAACTCGTGTAGGTATTGAAAGTGCAACTCACTCCAATGGATTGCTCCAAATGATCTACATCAACATTGAGCATCCTCATCTTCAACATCTACATGAAGTCATCATCGACAAAACCCAAGGTTAGTTCATCCCTCTTAGGGGGGATATCACATCTAGGGGGAGCTTTACTCTAAAAATTGAGCTAAAAAGCAACTCTAATGGTGTGAACACAACAATGCTTTATGTAAAAGTGGTAACCCCACTTGTGCTTAAACGATGATTATGACCTATGATCAAATATTCTCATTTGACTCCTAAGTCAATATACTCATATATAGATGACCTAGTCATCACAAATTGCTTGATAGATGCTACAGTGATTGTGCATGCTTTTCCACATATTTCATTTGCCATTTTATTGTGTGAGCATGTTAATTGCATATTCTTTTACTCATTCAAGGACGTCGATTTGTTGCTTTGATTGTTTGGCTCTTTCTCTTTTACCCAATGGATGGACAAGAAAGCCTAAGAACTCCCTCTAGCTATCTATGATTTTCTCGTCTCGAACTCTATTCATGCTACATCACAAAGTTTGATCAAGTCAGATTCGAACCACTCTGTGTGAGGACCACTCGGAGTCCCCGATTCGTCATCGAATTAAACTTCCAAAACCTCTATGTGCATTTCGATCTGACCGATCCATACACTTCGGTCACACTGAGTTCACTGAGTTGATCTAGGTTTTCAATCTCGGTGCAACCGATTTGAACTTTTCGGTCACACCGAGTTGCAGTAACTGCTTGCGATTCTGCATCTCGGTGCCACCAAGTTGTTCCACTCGATCACACCGATAGGGTCAGGGTATATATACCGACGGGTGAGATTTTGGAAATTTCTTCAAAACCCCTCATCCCGCGCGTGTCCTGCTCTGCCGCCTCGGGTCTCCGGATCGTCTCCTCGTTGCCAGCGACCTCCCACCGTTGGTTTTCGTCATCGTCAATGGATTTCAACGCCGCTGAACTAGGGTATGAGTTAAGAACTTTTGTGCTAATTCCTTACTCTGATTCTTAGTACAATGCAATTCCATGTTCTTTACCAAGTATGAGATCAATCTATCCAGAGAAAACATCCATTAGATTAGGTTTGGTTCGAAAATTTAGGGTTAGGTTTCCACCGAACCCATCTCGGACCGACCGAGTTGTGGAAATCGGTCTCACCGATTTGGCCTAGGCCATAGCACTTGCACTTTTCGGTCTGACCGAAAGCTGCAAATCGGTGTGACCAAGTTCAACTCTCTGTGAAACCCTAGCAATCTCTAAGTCACTGAACTGTGACTCGGTCTGACTGAGTTCACTAGTTTAGACTCCAAAAGTTGCTTCAGTGTCACCGAGTTTAACAAATCGGTAGCTCCGAGATGCTTACTAGGGAGAACTAAAACTAAGTTTTTAACTCATCTGCTTTGCAAAAAACTCTGCACTTTGTGATGCTCATCCAATCTACTCATCTATATCTATTCACAGGGTCTACTATCAGTTTGCCTTGCCAATATGTCTGAACAAAGTGATAGCCAGAACAAATCAGAAGAGCAAGTGCACTTGAGTGAGGACACTAGTCCCTCTAGCAGCTATGAAGATGGCAGTAGGAGCACTCCAAGCAACTTGCCCAAGGCAGCTACAAGACAGAGGAAGAAGAAAACCTCAGACTCAGAGGATGAGGACTATGTGGCTGCTGAGGAGGAAGTGAGCTCCAAAAAAGAAAGTCCTGAAGAAGGAATATGGTACTATTGCTGCAACAAAACCTGGGATGCACAAGAAGGACCCTGCCAATAGGGTGCCAATCTTAGAGGCCAGGGTCTCAACTGTTGAAACCTCTAAGCCAACTGAAGAGGCTGCTGGAGAGAGTAAGAAAGGGAAAGAGAGGGTCAAGAAGACCACTTCCAGAGTCATTGGTAGATCCTCTATAATGAGAGATCCAGCTAAGGAAGAGGAAGAGGATGTTGCACCAGCACCCAAGTCCCAAAAGCTGATGGGGGATGCAATTAAGTCTGGGGCTGCCCCTTCCAAGCCCAAGACTGCACCCAAAGCTTCTGCTCCAGCTCCAAAGCCCAAGAGGGGCACTAGGAACATTCTAGCTGTAGAAAAGAACAAGGCCCCAGTGCCTGAAGTTGAGGAAGAAGATGCTGAAGCCCAAGTGCTCATAAAGCTTAAGCCAAAGATTCCAGATCATAATGACAGCCATCCAGTGGCAGAAGACATGAACATCAGGAAGGATGCAGGTCTCACACTCTAGAGACAGTCTGATCCCTATGTTGTGAGGAGAAGAACTATAGTGGACTACAGGTTCCACACCAAAGAACAACAAGATTTCTATGAAACCATTCTGCTTGACAAGAAGCCCATAGTCTGTGACATGAAGTGGGTCAACTGGGAATACATTGATGAGAATGAAGATTACTTCCCAGGTGTTCATGGGAGATTCAAAGCATGTGGTGTTGACAAGTTTGTTGGACAAGAGCTTACCAAGTGGAATGATGAGCTCATTATGCAGTTTTATTCTATAGCTCATTTCTATCCAGATGGAAGAATTGTATGGATGTCTGAGGGTACAAGGTACCAGTCAACTGTTGAGGAGTGGGAAAAATTGATCGATGCCCCTGAAGAGCATGAAGATGACCTGGATGTCTGCCAAGAAGAAAGACCATAGCTCTATGGAAAATATGTACAAGGAGATCCCAGATAAGGCACTGGAAACGCACAAGCTTCGGTCTGTACATTATTTGTTGTCTGGTCTAGCTACTAGCAACACAATCTTGAGGCATACATTGTTGCCCAATTCTGGAGATCACAAGATGATCAGAGGCCATTCAATCAACTTGCTGCAGATATTTGATGTGCCTCGGAAATTCAAGGTCATGAGCCTGATTGTTGAAACAATCAAAAGGACAGCTACGGATCAGAAGAGATCTTGTGGGTATGCTCCACATATTCAGATGCTCATCAACTCCAAGATGGCATAGGCACTTATTTTTTGGACAAGGAGAATTTACATTTGAGACCAGAATTTGAGGACAACACTGTTGTGATGAATGAGGATGATCCTACATCTGTGCAAGCACAAGAGAAGAGAGACAAGGCAAAGGCTGAGAAGGCTGCAAAGATGCCAAGTGCTGAGGAGGCATCTCAAGTATTCTTAAAGTCAAAACAAGATCAGCTTACTTATCTGATTCAAGCAACATTGAAGATTGAGAAGGGCTTGGCCACCCTGAACAAGAATCAGGAGAGCTTGGAAAGGATCATTGAGACCAAATTCTATGATCTTGATCTGAAAGTAACTGAGATGTAGACAACTGTTGAGCAGCTCCAGGAGGAAGCAGAGGAGAGGAAAGGGTAGGCTACCACATATGCTTTTTAGAGAGTGCCTAGAGATCAGAGAACTGCTGCAGTGCCCATGGCTGACACTAGAGCAACTACTTCAGCACCAGCAGCAACAGCTTCAGTGCCACCTCCAGTTGCCACTCCACCAGCTCCAACAACGTCTACTGATGCCTTCGTCCTTGGAGTCCTCTCTACACCACCCCCTGAAGACCAAGCCTAGAGATACGCATAGCACTATGCATTTTCAAATTTTTTGGTAACTTGTTGCCAAAGGGCAGAAATGTATAGATCATAGGCTTCGAGAGAGAGTGTTTTGCTTCTTTGTCTCTCTTTCTATTTGCTTAATACTTTTGTGTGTGCTTGTTTAATACTCTTTATGTTTGTGTGTGAGATACTTGTATGATCATGCGTTTGATCATATCCTACTTTGATGTTTGCTTGGATGATATTATCTCTTATATCTTATATATATGATCATTCACTTTGCTTGGTGATGAGTGCATGTTTTTACCTTATATCATTTCGAGCGCTCCACCAAGATGTATGTGACATGGAAGAGTAACCCATGATACTAATTGATTGTGCATTTGCATTCAAAAGAAAATTTCAAATAATGCACAAATTTAGGGGGAGCTCTTGCTTATCACATACTTCTCAAAGCGACGATGTATTTCAATCTTATTATTATTTGTCGAAGCATTGATCTATATGTTATCATCAATTACCAAAAAGGGGGAGATTGAAAGTGCAACTATCCCTGGGTGGTTTTGGTAATTCCTAACAACATATAGCTCATTGAACTAATGCTATTTTAAGATGATCATTTCAGAAAGTTCAATGATTGGCATGGCATGGATTAGAAATGTGGACCCCTCAAAATGCTAAGGACACAAATTGGCTCAAGATCAAGACTCTACATTTTCATTTTAGTGATCCAAGATCACATTGAGTCCATAGGAAAAGCCAATACTATTAAAAGGGGATGAGGTGTTGCTTAATGTCTTGCTTGCTCAAAATGCTTAGTGATATGCTCCAAAAGCCCTGAACCAAAATTCAAACTCGGCCCCACCGATTTGATCTATCCGGCGCCACCGAGTTCATTTGACATAGCCACTGCCAGAAACCCTAGTCACTTCGATCTCACCGATAGGGATCTCAGTCTCACCGGGATGCTCCAAAAGCCCTGAACCAAAATTCAAACTCGGCCCCACCGATTTGATCTATCCGGCGCCACCGAGTTCATTTGACATAGCCACTGCCAGAAACCCTAGTCACTTCGATCTCACCGATAGGGATCTCAGTCTCACCGGGATGGTATTGCAAACTCTTTGTTTCCCTTCGTAACATTTCGGTCCAACCAAAATGAGCGATCGGTCCCACCGAGTTCGCAATGCAAACTCTCTGTTTCCCTTTCGTAAAGTTTCGGTCTCACCGAAATGAGCGATTTGGTCCCACCAAGTTTGCCTGACCAACTCTCTGTTTACCTATTATAGAAATTGTTCCTACCGAGTTTATGTGATCGGTCTCACTGAGATTTCGTTATGCCCTAACCCTAATGAAATCGTTCTCACCGAGTTGACATGTCTGTCCCACTTGTGACGCCCCCGATTCAATCGTACACTAATCATACACGCAAACGTGTACGATCAAGATCAGGGACTCACGGGAAGATATCACAACACAACCCTACAAATAAAATAAGTCATACAAGCATCATATTACAAGCTAGGGACCTCGAGGGCTCGAATACAAGAGCTCGATCATAGACGAGTCAGTGGAAGCAACAATATCTGAGTACAGACATAAGTCAAACAAGTTTGCCTTAAGAAGGCTAGCACAAACTGTGATACAAATCAAAAGAGGCGCAGGCCTCATGCCTGGGATCCTCCTAAACTACTCCTGGTCGTCGTCAGCGGCCTGCACGTAGTAGTAGGCACCTCCAGTGTAGTAGGAGTCGTCGTCGACGATGGCGTCTGGCTCCTGGACTCCATCGTCTGGTCGCAACAATCGGGTATAGAAAGGGGGAAAAGGGGGAGTAAAGCAACTGTGAGTACTCATCCAAAGTACTCGCAAGCAAAGGAGCTACACTACATATGTATGCATTGGTATCAAATGAACAAGGGGTAGCATATGTGGACTGAACTGCAGAATGCCGGAATAAGAGGGGGATAGCTAGTCCTATCGAAGACTACGCTTCTGGCAACCTCCATCTTGCAGCATGTAGAAGAGAGTAGATGGTAAGTTCACCAAGTATCGTCGCATAGCATAACCCTACCCGGTGATCCTCCCCTCGTCGCCCTGTGAGAGAGCGATCACCGGTTGTATCTGGCACTTGGAAGGGTGTGTTTTATTAAGTATCCGGTTCTAGTTGTCATAAGGTCAAGGTACAACTCTGGGTCGTCCTTTTACCGAGGGACACGGCTATTCGAATAGATAAACTTCCCTGCAGGGGTGCACCACATTTCCCAACACGCTCGATCCCCTTTGTCCGGACACACTTTCCTGGGTCATGCCCGGCCTCGGAAGATCAACACGTTGCAGCCCTACCTAGGCACAACAAAGAGGTCAGCACGCCGGTCTAAATCCTATGGCGCAGGGGTCTGGGCCCATCGCCCATTGCACACCTGCACATTGCGTACGCGGCCGGCGAGCAGACCTAGCCTCCCTTATACAAGAGCAGGCGTTCCAGTCCAACCCGGCGCACGCCGCTCAGTCGCTGACGTCAAGAAGGCTTTGGCTAATACCACAACGTCGAGTGCCCATAACTGTTCCCGCGTAGTTGGTTAGTGCGTATAGGCCAGTGGCCAGACTCAGATCAAATACCCAGATCTTGTTAAGCGTGTTATTTTGAAATAACCGCGGACGTCGACCAGGCCAGGCCCACCTCTCTCCTAGGCGGTCTCAACCTACCATGTCGCTCCGCCACAAAGATTCACTCAGAGGGCCATCGGGACAAACGTCCTTTCGGACCCAATCCGTGAATCACTCGCGGGTACTCTACGAGCCGACCCGACTTTAGTCTCCACAAGTATCATATATTATGTATATAAGTATATACCCGTGATCACCTCCCGAGTGATCACGGCCGATAGTATAGCATGCCAGACGGACAAGAATGTAGGGCCACTGATGATACACTAGCATCCAATACTAGGCATTTAGGATTGCAGGTAAGGTATCAATAACTATAGCAACAATGACAGGCTATGCATCAGGATAGGATTAATGGAAAGCAGTAACATGCTACACTACTCTAATGCAAGCAGTAGAGATAAGAATAGGCGGATATCTGGTGATCAGGAGGGGGGCTTGCCTGGTTGCTCTGGCAAGTAGGGGTCGTCAACAGCGTAGTCGATCGGGGCACCAGGAGCGGCGTCAGTCTTGTAGTCTATCGGAGAGAAGAGGGGGGAAGAAATAATGAATACTATGCAAACAGATGCATAACGGTGCATGATAAGACAAGTAGCAGTGCTAAGTGTGCCCTAACGCAGTATGAGGTGATACCGGCGAAGGGAGGAAACATCCGGGAAACTATCCCCGGTGTTTCGCGTTTTCGGACAAATGAATCGGAGGGGGAAAGTTGCGTGTTCGCTATGCTAGGGATGCGTGGCGGACGAACGGGCTGCGTATCAGGATTTGTCTCGTCATTCTGAGCAACTTTCATGTACAAAGTTTTTCCATCCGAGCTACGGTTTATTTTATATTAATTTTTAAAAGATTTAAATCATTTTTAGGATTTATTTAATTATTTTAATTCAACATTATCCAGAACAGTGTTTGCTAATGTCAACATGACGTCAGCAGTCAACAGGGGTGTTGACTGGTCAAACTGACGTACGGGTCCTAGCTGTCATTGTCTGTTGACTCATTAACTAAATTAATTAGCAGATTAGTCAGGTTAATTAAATAGTTAGTTAATCTAATCATGATTAATTAAGTTAATTTTATTCTTTAATTAATTATTTTAACTATTATTTATTTATTTATTTTTGTTTATTTTTTTATTTTTATTAAAACGTTCTAGGGCTGGGCCCCGTTTGACATAGGCCCTAGGGGCCTTTGCGGGCGAAACGGGCAGCGGGCGCCGTTCGGGACCTGCGAGGGCAGTGGAGCAGGGCGGGGCGGACCACCCAGGCGGCGTCACAGGGCAGTGGCCGGCCGGTGGGGAGCAACAGGGCGCCACCTGCTGCGCGGGCCGACAGAAGCTGCCCCAGCAGCGGCGACCAAAGGGGGCGGCGCGGCGGCACAAGTGCAGCCGCAAACATCAGAAGGCGGCGTGGGCGGCTAGCGGTGCGCGGGCGGCCGCGGCCGCGGGAGGAGAAGAGGGCGGCCGGCGGGCGAGGCCACCGTGGGTGGCGGCGCGAGCAGAACCGTGACGCGGCGCCGGGCGCGTGCAGCTGCGTGCGTGAGCGGGGAGGCGCGATCGGGCCGGCGAGGCAAAGGCAGGCGGGGGCGCGATGAGCGAGGCCGTGGCGGACGGGGTAGCGCACGAGAGGAGGTAAAAGTAGGAAATGAGGGGGGGTTCCTCACAGGGGAGCTGCAGGGGGAAGGTAGTGGGCTCGGGGAGGTGGCGGCAGTGTCACCGGCGATGGGGGTGGCGGAGGACGGCGCCGTTCGGGGGAGATGCCGGCGTCGGGGTCTATCCAGCGACGGAGCTCGTCGATGGGGATGAGGAGGCAGTGACGACGACGATGGGGAGTGGCGCCGTGGTTCCGGCAACGGGATCCGAACGGCACCGACTGGCGGCGGCGACGAGCGGCCTCGTTCCCGATCCGGATCAGGGAGGGAGGCAGAGGAGAGGTGGATCGAGGGAGTGGGGAAGTGGGGCGATCAGTTAGGGTTAGGGGGAGTGGGGAAGGCCTATGTAGGCCAGAGGCACGGGCCGACCTGGCTGGGCCATGGCCCAGTTGGGCCAAGGGGTCCAATGGGGGAGGGGGAAGTCTTTGTCTCCTTTTTATTTTCTTGTTAGTTTTCATTTATTTTTCTTTTGTGTTACCTTTTTGTTAGCAAATAGTTCTACAAAAATATAACCCCGACTCCTAAATTAGCATAATAACATATTCCACTACCTCAACAAGCTTGGTGACCAAATGAACTAGTTTAATATTTGCTTAGTATTTAAAAGCATCTAAATAATTATTTTGACGATGTTTTATCTACTATTGTGTATTTAAATATTTATTTAGATATGGGTCCTCCACCATAATTTCTTATGATTTATTTGGTTTACTCCAAACATTTTAGTTTTAATGTTTGAAAACTTTTACCGTTTGACTTGATTTTGAATTTGAATTTGAATCGGTTTTGAACTAACGCGAGATTAGGAACAGTAACCGTGGTGATGTGGCATCATTAACAGAGGTTTATTGTACCTTAATTATCCGGGCGTCACACCACCGAAATGCCTAACGTTCACATTTTGAACTAAATCGGTCTAACCAAGTTTTATGATTCGATCCCACCGAGTTTGGTAAATTGTGCGTAGCAGTTAGATTTTATGTGGAGGCTATTTATACCCCTCCACCCACTCTTCATTCGTGGAGAGAGCCATGAGAACGTGCCTTGATGACCCACAAGTATAGGGGATCTATCATAGTCCTTTCGATAAGTAAGAGTGCCAAACCCAACGAGGAGCAGAAGGAAATGACAAGCAGTTTTTAGTAAGGTATTCTCTGCAAGCACTGAAATTATCGGTAACAGATAATGTTGTGATAAGGTAATTCATAACGGGTAACAAGTAACAAAAGTAAACACGGTGCAGCAAGGTGTCCCAATCCTTTTTGTAGCAAATTACAAGCCTGAACAAACTCTTATATGAAGGAAAGCGCTCCCGAGGACACATAGAAATTATCGTCAAGCTAGTTTTCATCATGCTCATATTATTCGTGTTCGTTACTTTGATAATTTGATATGTGGGTGGACCGGTGCTTGGGTACTGCCCTTCCTCGGACAAGCATCCCACTTATGATTAACCCCCCTCGCAAGCATCCGCAACTACGAAAGAAGAATTAAGGTAAACCTAACCATAGCATGAAACATATGGATCCAAATCGACCCCTTAGGAAGCAACGCATAAACTAGGGTTTAAGCTTCTGTCACTCTAGCAACCCATCATCTACTTATTACTTCCCAATGCCTTCCCCTAGGCCCAAACAATGGTGAAGTGTCATGTAGTTAACGTTCACATAACACCATTAGAGGAAAGACAACATACATCTCATCAAAATATCGAACGAATACCAAATTCACATGACTACTTATAGCAAGACTTCTCCCATGTCCTCAGGAACAAACGTAACTACTCACAAATCATATTCATGTTCAAAATCAGAGGTGTATTAATATGCATAAAGGATCTGAACATATAATCTTCCACCAAATAAACCAACTAGCATCAACTCCAAGGAGTAATCAACACTACTAGCAACCCACAGGTACCAATCTAAGGTTTTGAGACAAAGATTGGATACAAGAGATGAACTAGGGTTTGAGAGGAGATGGTGCTGGTGAAGATGTTGAGGGAGATTGACCGCCTCCCGAGGAGAGGATCGATGGTGATGATGATGGTGACGTTTTCCCCCTCCCGGAGGGATGTTTCCCCGGCAGAACAGCTCTGCCGGAGCCCTAGATTGGTTCTACCAATGTTCCGCCTCGAGATGGCATTGCTTCGTCCTGAAAGCTTCCTTCTAATTTTTTTTCCAGGGCAAATGACACCTTATACCAGAAGATGGGCATCGGGGGTCTGCCAGGTGGCCCACGAGGTAGGGAGGCACGCCCATGGGGGTAAGGCGCGCCCCCCACCCTCGTGGACAGTGGCTGGCCCCCCTCTGGTGCTTTCATCGCCCAATATTTTTAATATATTCCAAAACTGACTTTCGTGGAGTTTCAAGACTTTTGGAGTTGTGCATAATAGGTCTCTAATATTTGCTCCTTTTCCAGCCCAGAATTCCAGCTGTCGGCATTCTCCCTCTTCAGGTAAACCTTGTAAAGTAAGAGAAAAAAGGCATAAGTATTGTGACATAATTTGTAATAACAGCCCATAATGCAATAAATATCGATATAAAAGCATGATGCAAAATGGACGTATCAATTCCCCCAAGCTTAGACCTCGCTTGTCCTCAAGTGGAAGCCGATATCGAAAAATATGTCCACATGTTTAGAGATAGAGGTGTCGATAAAATAAAAATACGGACATGAGGGCATCATGATCATTCTCAAGCGGACTATCTCCCTGACTTGGATGGATGGAACGACATGTTGGAGTGATTGTCGATATATGACAATGTGTCTGTTTAGTCCATACTTTCTGAATGACGAAACTTTGAGTTATGCACGATGAAACTTTATTTGTGATGTAATTAAACCGTCCTCCTCAACTAGCGAAGATCACTCTGGTTAGGGCATTTTGGGTACGATGAACTTTGTTATTTATGCTTATGATATGTTGCTTCTATTTTTGCCAAGTCTGTCTCTTTCTGTTGCTCAACTATATATGCTGCATATCATCGACTCATGTGATGATGCAAGTGCATAGATCATCAATGACGAAGAAGTGCAACGCCAGGAGTATACGACGATCGAGTGGTCGGAGTGCCAGGCCCAGGTGTACCGGTTTCCGGTTTCCGGGCGACAGGCAGTAGTTAGTTTAGGTTCACGCTAATGCGAGAGAGGGATACGAACTCATGTACTGCATAGTTCCGCTCTCACTCATAGTGATAGCTCTTCTCGCGTATATCATTGTTTATAGATGGATGATGATGTAGTTGCAAGTAATCGAGACTTGTATCGCTATTTTTGAGATGATGACGAGAGACCACTTTGTGTTGGATGATGATTATGATGAGGACATGATTTGATGCTATGATTACATTTGTATGTGTATGATATGCTAAAGATTATTGTATAAAGCCTGTTCAAATACAAAAACAAATTCAGAAAAAAGAAAAACTAATAAAACTAACAGTAGCGAGGGGAATAAAGTTAGCAGCAGTGCGCTCTTACCAGTAGCGCGTCCAAGTTAAAAGCGCTGTAGCTATTAGCAGTTGCGCGTCAAACTAAAGCTCGCTGCTGCTAGCCATGTATAGTAGTAGTGTGGGGCAACACGCGCTACTGATACATGTTAGTTGTAGAGCCGTATCAGTAGCTCGGGACCCCACGCTACTGCTAGGGTTTTCCCTAGTAGTGTCTTCAAGGGAAAAATCAACGCAAGCTCAAGAAGTAGCAGGCACATTTTCCCTTGGCTTACTGGGGAAGCTGTCGGTTTGCATACGGGTGTTCTATCTACAATGTTTGCGATGAGTGTTTTAAAATTTAAAAACCATTGACTTCTAAAAAATCGTTTGATAAGTCTGTACATTCAGAGAGAAAAATAAAAAAAAATTGAACCATAGGTTTCATTCAGTCACACTTCGACTTTATATTCATACGATCGAGATACAGTATTAAGCCCAAAAAAACTAATTCCGACGGTGGCGGAGGTGGCGTGCCGCGCCGGCATTGTCATTGTCATCCACCGGGAAGCCGTTGTTGAAGTCTTCAAGGCAGCATGGCATGTTCTTCACTTGGAAATCAAACATCATGTCGTCGCGTGATCAACAGGCGGGGCGTGGGAGGACGGAAACTCATGGCGCTGCGAGGTAGCGATTGACGGCGGTGTCCCATGACGCTGAGGGGGGCGCGTGCACGGGCACGAGCGCGACAGGTGTAGGCAAATGCACGGGGACAGGCACCGCATTGGGTGCAGGGGCGCGCATGGGCACGGGCACGGGCGCTGGTGCTGGCATGTACATGAGCTCGCACGGGTCCACGGGGACCTCGCTGACGCCAGTGGCTTCCAGCGCTGCGATAGTGCTCGGCGACCAGCTCGTCAATGCTACAAGATCGATAAGAGGTGTCTAGAGGGGGGTGAATAGACTCTTAGCAAGAAAAGTTGCAGTTTTTAAATTCTTTAAGTTGAAGTGGAGTTTTAGCACAAGTTCAAACAATCACAATACATATCAAGCAAGCATGATAAGAGTATATGAGCAGCGGAAAGTAAATCATGCAAGTTGCAAGAATGTAAAGGGATGGGATTTGAGTGTGCAAAAGCAATTGGAGACATGGAGATTTTTTGCGTGGTTCCGATAGGTGGTGCTATCGTACATCCATGTTGATGGAGACTTCAACCCACGAAGGGTAAAGGTTGCGCGAGTCCATGGAGGGCTCCACCCATGAAGAGTCCACGAAGAAGCAACCTTGTCTATCCCACCATGGCCATCACCCACGAAGGACTTGCCTCACTAGGGTAGATCTTCACGAATTAGGCGATCTCCTTGCCCATACAAACTCCTCGGTTCAACTCCACAATGTTGACGGAGGATCCGAAGTGACAGCTAACCAATCTAGGAGACACCACTCTCCAAAAGGTAATAGATGGTGTGTTGATGATGAACACCTTGCTCTTGTGCTTCAAATGATAGTCTCCCCAGCACTCAACTCTCTCTCATAGGATTGGATTTGGTAGAAGGATGATTTGAATGGAAAGCAACTTGGGGAAGGCTAGAGATCAAGATTTATGTGGTTGGAATGGAATATCTTGACCTCCACACAAGTGTAGGTGGTTCTCTCTCAGAAAATGTATGTTGGAAGTGTAGGCATGTTCTGATGGCTCTCTCTATGAATGAAGAGTGGGTGGAGGGGTACAAAATCTAACCGTTACACACGAATCTCCAAACTCGGTGGGACCGAATTACAAAACTCGGTCGGAGTGATTTGGTTCATAATGTGACCGTTAGGCATTTCGGTGGGACCGACATGATCAACTCGGTGGGACCGATGTGCTAGGGTTAGGGTAAAGCCTTATCTCGGTTGGACCGATTACACAAACTCGGCGGGACCGGTTTTGGTAATAAGCTAGATAGAGAGTTGACCAAGCAAACTCGATGGGACCGATTTCATATTTCGGTGAGACCGAAATTAATGCAATAGGCAACAGAGAGTTTGCAAGCCCATCTTGGTGAGACCGAGATCCCATCGGTGAGACCGAATTGATTAGGGTTTCTGGCAGTGGCTATGTCAAGAGAACTCGGTGCCGCCGGATAGAAAGTTTCGGTGGGGCCGAGTTTGACTTTTGGTTTGGGACAAATGTGGATGTGAGAAAGTGGTTGAGGGATGTGGAGCATATCACTAAGCACTTTGAGCAAGCAAGCCATTAAGCAACACCTCATCCCCTCTTAATAGTATTGGCTTTCCTATGGACTCAATGTGATCTTGGATCACTAGAATGAAAAATGTAGAGTACTGAGCTTTGAGCTTGAGCCAATCCTTTGTCCTTATCATCTCAAAGGGGTTCCACATCCTCTAGTCCATGCCACTCCATTGTTCAACTTATCTGAAACATACTAGATGAAAGCATTAGTCCAACAAGAGATATGTTGACATTAATTACCAAATTCACCCAGGGAGCACTTGTGCTTTCAATCTCCCCCTTTTTGGTAATTGATGACAACATACATCAAAGCTTTAGATAAAGATATAGAGAATAACAAGTAAAGCTTTGGAAAGACATGTAACATGCATAGGCTCCCCCTATATGTATGCAATCATGTAAATATGGAATATAAGAGCATGTGAGTGCATAAGCATGACAGAGTAAGCAATGTGTTACATGTATCTTGGCTATATGCATCAGAGCAAATGATGTAAGTGTTGGAAATGTACCTTCATGCTCATGAGTCCTTCTTGCAAACAATATGTACATCAGCAAGAAATCCTCATGCACATGAGTGTGATGCATATACTTACCTTGTGGTCTTGAGTTGGATTAGAAAGGAATGAACCTGAGTAAACAAGGTTAGATAACACAGATACATCTAATAGCCAGAGCAAACAAAAGAAACCACAAGAGTACCAAGATTGGGATGACATGTAGAGTGTGAGCACTGGATACTCTATTAGATATAGACATGTCCCCAAAAGGTAAAGATATGCAATGAATTCAAAGATTTTCTTCCCTTAGATGTCTTGCTCCCCCTGGATCTTGTATGGGATACTGGGAGAAGATAGTGAACAGAAAATCAGAGCAAAGAAACTCAGAGCAAACCAAATAAGCAAACATGAACATGCCTTTTCCCCTCTAAAGACATGTGAATTCTCTCCTCTTTGAATACCAAGCATCTGGGGCTTTTATGCGATTTCTCTCTTCCTTCCAATTTGAAGTATTCACTCTTCCCCCTTCCGAAGAATTAAGCTTTGATGTGATCTCCCTCTCTCCCCCTTTGACATCAATTTCCAAGAAGGGTTCTTCTTGAGTGTGAGTCAAAATAGGTTTGGTCCTTGAGTCACAGAGCAAAGCAGCATATAGAGTGTGATGCTGGTAGAGGACAGGGATCATCGAGTGGAGCTAGAACAAAAGTGCAGGAACAAGTGGCAAATGGTCTTTTCTGCGTAGAAATTGGTTACACCGAGTTGTTTACTTCGGTAGCATCAAAAGGTGTCGGTTTGACCGAGAATGGCAGACTGGTGTTACCGAGTTCAACACAGAGAGAACACTTGTCACCTCACCTCACTAGGAAAATAAGATCTCACAAAGATTTGCAAGGAATTGGATGGAGGGAATGCAGAACAAAACAGAGAAAAGAAAATCTAGATGAAGTTTTTTAATAAAGGAAAGGGAATAAATATGCAAAGGGCAAAATGCAAAAACTCAAAGAAACACTAGAGAACTTCATCTAGAATTGGGAGGTGACAAAGTCACCTATGTTAGAGTATATTGACTAAGGAGTAAAGTGAGAACACTTGATCATAAGTCATACTCATCATTTAAGCTCAAAATGGGGTTACCATTTTTCGTTTAAGCATTTGATGTATTATCATCTCATTGAGTTGCTTTGACCTATCACTTGAGGTTGAGCTTCTCTAAGATGGAATGACATACCTTAGCTGGTGGTGTTGATCTTGGTCATGTAGTTGAACTTGCTTGGGTTGCTCGAGGTTGATGTAGCTCATCAAGAGTTGGGAGCACCACTTGGAAGTGAGTTCATCTACCTGCATGGGTTAGTTTTTGCAAGGAAGAGCACTTGTGTATCCAAAATGACAATCATGAAACTTGATACCAAATGAAATTTGATATATATAATTTGTCAAAGCATATGTTTAAGGATTTCATGATTCCTCGTCATCAACCACCATTGGGTAGAGACTTGGTGATGTAGAGATTGCTCAAGATGTGAGTGAGTTGCAATCTCATAGATTTAGATCCATCCAAGTACCTACAAGGGTTAGATAACATGCAAGGGTGAAAATATATCCAAGACATATGAATATAATCATAAGAGAAATATCAAGGATTAGTCATAGATTCATTCCTTGCATGAATCCAAATGGAGTTCCTACTCCAAGTTTGAAGCATCAATGATGTTCAATTCACCTCTCAAACGGCAAAAGACTTTCTCGTCAAGCGGTTTGGTGAATATATCCGCCAATTGCTTATCAGTACGAACATGTTTAAGACCAATGTTGCACGGGATTGTGAACAATCTTAATAGCACTCTCATTGTCACAAAGCAATGGAACATGTTTCACATTGATCCCATAATCTTTAAGAGTTTGGGTCATCCAAAGTAATTGAGCACAACATGAACTGGCGGCAACGTATTCCGCTTCGGCGGTGGATAAGGATACCGAGTTTTGTTTCTTGGAAGACCAAGACACAAGAGATCTACCAAGAAACTGAAAAGTACCCAAAGTGGACTTCCTATCAACCTTGTCTCCGGCATAGTCCGAGTCAGAATAGCCAACAAGATCAAAAGAGGACCTCTTAGGATACCAAATGCCAAAATTTGGTGTATATATTAAGTATCTCACTATCCTTTTCATAGCCTTAAGATGACATTCTTTGGGTGCCGCTTGATATCGTGCACACATGCACACACTTAGCATAATATCGGGATGGGAGGCACATAGATATAACAATGATCCAATCATAGAGCGGTAAACCTTTTGGTCAACTGATTTGCCGTCCTTGGTCAAATCAAGATGTCCACTAGTTGGCATGGGAGTTTTCATACCTTTGCTTTCTTGCATGTTGAACTTCTTGAATGAGTCCTTAGTGTACTTTGTTTGAGAAACAAAGGTGCCTTCCTTAGTTTTCTTGATTTGCAACCCAAGAAAGAACTTGAGTTCACTCATCATAGACATCTCAAACTTCTCCGACATTAGCTTTCCAAACTTCTCACTAAAATGAGGGTTAGTTGAGCCAAATATGATATCATCAACATAAATTTGGCATACAAATAACTCACCATTAACCCTTTTAGTAAAAATAGTAGAGTCTATCTTTCCAATCTCAAAGCCTTTTTCAATAAGGAACTTGGTTAAGCATTTATACCATGCTCTAGGAGCTTGTTTAAGACCATAAAGAGCTTTGTGAAGTTTGTAAACATGATTGGGTTTCTTACGATTGACAAATCCGGGAGGTTGTTTAACATAAACTTCCTCCTCAATTTCACCATTTAGAAAAGCACTTTTAATGTCCATTTGGTATAAAGTGATATCATGGTGATTAGCATAGGCAAGTAAGATGCGGATGGACTCAAGTCTAGCAATGGGGGCATATGTCTCACCGTAGTCCATACCTTCGACTTGAGTGTAGCCTTGGGCGACGAGACAAGATTTGTTCCGGACGACTTGACCATCTTCGTCTTGCTTGTTGCAAAACACCCATTTGGTACCAATGATGTTGTGGTTGTTGTCGGGCTTGTCGACCAATGTCCATACTTGATTTCTCTCAAAGTTGTGTAGGTCTTCATGCATGGCGTTTATCCAATCCGGATCTTCCAATGCTTCTTCAACCTTCATAGGTTCAATACTAGAGATGAATGAATAATGTTCACAAAAATTAGCCAAACGAGTTTTAGAGCGAGTGATTATCTCGGTTTGAATATAATTGAAGATTTGTTCGACGGGATGATCTCTTGAGACTCTTGCTCGAACTCGTGGGAGCTTTTGCTTGGGTCGGGGTGGAACATCTTCTTCATCTTGTCCTTCTTCTTGGCCTTCTTCATTGTTGACGTTGTCATTCTCTCATCGTGCTGGAGAAGGAGGTTGATTAGGTTCATCTTGGTGTACTTCCTCATTTTCTTCATCTTGATGTGTCCCACTTGTGGATGCTTCCATGTCGACTCTTGGTTCACCTTGTCGTGAGGTGGAAGCCTCCACTTGGACGGACGAGGTACTCACCTTCACCTCCTTTGGTCGAATCTTTCCAATAGACAAGTATTGGATTGCTTCCGAAGGGTCTTTATACCCTACATCAATTGACAATTGCTTTACTTACGAGCCTTTAGATTCATCAAACTTCATATCTACCGTCTCTTCAACCTTTTGGGTCAAACTGTTGTAGGCACGGTAAGTGTGAGAGTTTGAGCCATAACCAAGTAGGAAACCCTCGTGAGATTTAGGAGCAAATTTAGAACGATGATGCTTATCTAGAATGTAACACTTCGAGACAAATACTCAAAAGTATCCAACTTGGGGTTTGTTACCGGTGAGGATCTCATATGCCATCTTGCCAAGTAGCTTGTGAAGATACAAGCGATTTGTTGCATGACAAGCTGTCTCAATCGCTTTCGCCCAAAAGTGTTTTGGAGTCTTGTACTCATCAAGCATCGTTCTTGCCATCTCAATAAGAGTTCGGTTCTTCCTCTCAACAACTCCATTTTGTTGAGGCATGTACGTAGCCAAGAACTCGTGTGAAATCCCTTCTTCGTCAAGAAAGGTGTCCACATTTGCGTTCTTGAACTCCGTTCCATTGTTGCTACGAACCTTCTTGATCTTCACTTCAAATTGATTTTGGGCCTTCCTAGCGAAGTTCTTGAAGATCTTTTGGACCTGCGATTTATCATCAAGAAAGAACACCCATGTAAATCTTGAAAATCATCAACTATAACTAGGCCAAATGAGTTACCACCGAGACTCTTATAGGCATTGGGACCAAAGAGATCCATATGAAGTAGCTCGAGTGGTCTTCTCGTGGTCATAATGTTCTTCACGGGGTGACTTCCTCCAACTTGTTTTCCTGCTTGACAAGCACTACAAAGTCTATCCTTGTCAAATATAACATCTTTTACTCCAAGGATATGATGACCTTTAATAAGCTTATCAAGATTTCGCATGCCCACATGACCTAACCTTCTATGCCACAACCAACCTTTCGAGGATTTAGCAATTAGGCGAGTTCTAGGTTGAGCCATTTTAGTGAAATCAACAATGTAAAGATCACCTCTACGTGTACCGGTAAAGACCATTTTATGATTGTCTCTACGAAACACTTGGCAATCTACTTCGGTAAATAGGACATTGAAACCAAAGTCAGCAAGTCTAGATACTGAAAGTAAATTGTAGCCAAGAGATTCAACGAGCATAACATTTTGTATGGAGCTATCATGTGAGATGGCCACCTTACCGAGGCCAACCACCTTACCCTTTGAGTTATCACCGAAAGTGACATACTTTCAAGGGTCGTCGTTTTCAGCAAGCTCACGAAACATATCTTTGTCTCCGGTCACATGATCAGTACTTCCACTGTCAAGGACCCATTCTTTTCCTCCAGCAATGTAGCCGCGAAGATTAGCCATAAGACCAAAGTGTCTCATTGCATCATCAAGATCATAGTCACTATCATCATTCTCATCATAGTATCCATGTTCAACATCGTCATGTGGTGGATAAATTCCTAGAGAGAGTGATTCATTAGAAGTATACCGTAACAATGTTCATCTCTATGAATTCTAATGACTTCGAAAATGATATTAGTAATAATTCCAACATCTCCTTTGGCACTCGTCAGATTTGTAAGCTCAAATAAACAATCACCAAATTTGGGATCATTGGAACTCATCTTACTCAAGGCAATAGACTTATGAAGAATCTCATCTAAGTTTTTCAAGGAATAGTTTGGAAAACGTTCCTCAAGGAATCTCCATATGGTGTAGGCACAATCAAGAGCAGGCAAGCTAGCAAGCAAGTTTCTAGGCAAACCTCTAGTGATTAATTTGATAGCTCTAAGATTACGGATCATGTCAATAGACTCATCAACGGTAGGATGCAAAGGATCAACCTGAGGTGCACAAGGGCTAGTAATGTACTTGTTCAAATGATATTCATTGAAAATCTCAAGCATCTCATTTTTCCACTCGTGAAAGTACTCTCCATCAAGAATAGGCACTCTACATCTAAGACTCCCCAACGTAGACTCATCCATCTTCCTCCAAAGGTGTTTAAACCAAAGCAATGGAGACCAATGTTGTGATACCAATTGAAAGGATCGAGAAGAGGTGTCTAGAGGGGGGTGAATAAACTCTTAGCAAGAAAAGTTGACGTTTTTTAAATTCCTTAAGTTGAAGTGGAGTTTTAGCACAAGTTCAAACATTCACAATACATATCAAGCAAGCATGATAAGAGTATATGAGCAGCGGAAAGTAATCATGCAAGTTGCAAGAATGTAAAGGGATGGGATTTGAGTGTGCAAACGCAATTGGAGACACGGAGATTTTTGGCATGGTTCTGATAGGTGGTGCTATCGTACATCCACGTTGATGGAGACTTCAACCCACGAAGGGTAACGGTTGCGTGAGTCCACGGAGGGCTCCACCCACGAAAGGTCGACTAAGAAGCAACCTTGTCTATCCCACCATGGCCATCGCCCACGAAGGACTTGCCTCGCTAGGGTAGATCTTCACGAAGTAGGCGATCTCCTTGCCCGTACAAACTCCTTTGTTCAACTCCACAATCTTGACGGAGGCTCCCAAGTGACACCTAACCAATCTAGGAGACACCACTCTCCAAAAGGTAATAGATGGTGTGTTGATGATGAACTCCTTGCTCTTGTGCTTCAAATGATAGTCTCCCCAACACTCAACTCTCTCTCATAGGATTGGATTTGGTAGAGAGATTATTTGAATGGAAAGCAAATTGGGGAAGGCTAGAGATCAAGATTTATGTGGTTGGAATGGAATATCTTGACCTCAACACAAGTGTGGGTGGTTCTCTCTCAGAAAATGTATGTTGGAAGTGTAGGCATGTTCTGATGGCTCTCTCTATGAATGAAGAGTGGGTGGAGGGATATATATAGCCTCAACACAAAATCTAACCGTTACATACGAATCTCCAAACTCGGTGGGACCGAATTACAAAACTCGGTCGGACCGATTTGGTTCATAATGTGAACGTTAGGCATTTCGATGGGACCGACATGATCAACTCAGTGGGACCGATGTGCTAGGGTTAGGGTAAAGCCTTATCTCGGTTGGACCGATTACACAAACTCGGCGGGACCGGTTTTGGTAATAAGCTAGACAGAGAGTTGACCGAGCAAACTCGGTGGGACCGATTTCATATTTCGGTGAGACCGAAATTAATGCAATAGCCAATAGAGAGTTTGCAAGCCCATCTTGGTGAGACCGAGATCCCATCGGTGAGACTAAATTGATTAGGGTTTCTGGCAGTGGCTATGTCAAGAGAACTCGGTGGGGCCGAGTTTGACTTTAGGTTTGGGACAAATGTGGATGTGAGAAAGTGGTTGAGGGTTGTGGAGCATATCACTAAGCACTTTGAGCAAGCAAGCCATTAAGCAACACCTCATCCCCTCTTAATCGTATTGGCTTTCCTATGGACTCAATGTGATCTTGGATCACAAGAATGAAAAATGTAGAGTCTTGAGCTTTGAGCTTGAGCCAATCCTTTGTCCTTATCATCTCGAAGGGGTTCCACATCCTGTAGTCCATACCACTCCATGGTTGAACTTATCTGAAACATACTAGCTGAAAGCATTAGTCCAACAAGAGATATGTTGACATTAATTACCAAAATCACCCAGGGAGCACTTGTGCTTTCAAAAGGGCTTGCATCCAGTGAGCCTGCGCAGCGTACAGCTCACATGCTTCCCGGTAAGCCTGCGCAATGGAGGACAACTTGCACACCTCCTGGTCAGCTTGCGCAGCAGACTGCGCTCGCATGCCTCCCGTCTACTCAAGCAGCTTTCCGCACAACACCTCCTACCATTAAAAGTGTGTGATACGTCTCCAACATATCTATAATTTTTGATTGTTCCATGTTGTTATATTATCAATCTTGGATGTTTTATAATCATTTTATATCATTTTTGGTACTAACCTATTGACATAGTGCCAGTTGTTGTTTTCCATGTTTTTTACATCATAGAAAATCAATATCAGACGTAGTCAAAATGCCACGAAACTTTACGGAGAATTTTTATGGGCCAAAAGGAACACAATAGGCCTGGTTGCGCCTGGGGGTGCCTATTTTTGCTGTGAACCTTCTTGATCTTCACTTCAAATTGATTTTGGGCCTTCTTAGCGAAGTTCTTGAAGATCTTTTGGACCTGCGGTTTATCATCAAGAAAGAATAACCACGTAAATCTTGAAAATCATCAACTATAACTAGGCCAAATGAGTTACCACCGAGACTCTTGTAAGTATTGGGACCAAAGAGATCCATATGAAGTAGCTCGAGCGGTCTTCTCGTGGTCATAATGTTCTTCACGGGGTGACTTCCTCCAACTTGTTTTCCTGCTTGACAAGAACCACAAAGTCTATCCTTGTCAAATATAACATCTTTTACTCCAAGGATATGATGACCTTTAATAAGCTTATCAGGATTTCGCATGCCCACTTGACCTAACCTTCTATGCCACAACCAAGCTTTCGAGGATTTAGCAATTAGGCAAGTTCTAGGTTGAGCCTTTTTAGTGAAATCAACAATGTAAAGATCACCTCTACGTGTACTGGTAAAGACCATTTTATGATTATCACTACGAAACACTTGGCAATCTACTTCAGTAAATAGGACATTGAAACCAAAGTCAGCAAGTCTAGATACTGAAAGTAAATTGTAGCCAAGAGATTCAACGAGCATAACATTTTGTATGGAGCTATCATGTGAGATGGCCACCTTACCAATGCCAACCACCTTACCCTTTGAGTTATCACCGAAAGTGACATACTTTCGAGGGCTGTCGTTTTCAGCAAGCTCACGAAACATATCTTTGTCTCCGGCATATGATCAGTACATCCACTATCAAGGACCCATTCTTTTCCTCCAGCCATGTAGCCGCGAAGATTAGCCATAAGACCAAAGTGTTTCATTGCATCATCAAGATCATAGTCACTATCATCATCCTCATCATAGTATCCATGTTCAACATCGTCATGTGGTGGATCAATTCCTAGAGAGGGTGATTCATTAGAAGTATGACCGTAACAATGTTCATCTCTATGAATTCTAATGACTTCGGAAATGATATTGCTAATAAGTCCAACATCTCCTTTGGCACTCGTAAGATTTGTAAGCTCAAATAAACAATCACCAAATTTGGGATCATTGGAACTCATCTTACTCAAGGCAATAGACTTATGAAGAATCTCATCTAAGTTTTTCAAGGAATAGTTTGGAAAATGTTCCTCAAGGAATCTCCATATGGTGTTGGCACAATCAAGAGCAGGCAAGCTAGCAAGCAAGTTTCTAGGCAAACCTCTAGTGATTAAATTGATAGCTCTAAGATTACGGATCATGTCAATAGACTCATCAACGGTGGGATGCAAAGGATCAACATGAGGTGCACAAGGGATAGTAATGTACTTGTTCAAATGATATTCACTGAAAATCTCAAGCATCTCATTTTTCCACTCGTGAAAGTACTCTCCATCAAGAATAGGCACTCTACATCTAAGACTCCCCAACATAGACTCATCCATCTTCCTCCAAAGGTGTTTAAACCAAAGCAATGGAGACCAATGTTGTGATGCCAATTGAAAGGATCGAGAAGAGGTGTCTAGAGGGGGGTGAATAAACTCTTAGCAAGAAAAGTTGCCGTTTTTAAATTCTTTAAGTTGAAGTGGAGTTTGAGCACAAGTTCAAACATTCACAATACATATCAAGCAAGCATGATAAGAGTATATGAGCAGCGGAAAGTAATCATGAAAGTTGCAAGAATGTAAAGGGATGGGATTTGAGTGTGCAAACGCAATTGGAGATACGGAGATTTTTGGCATGGTTCTGATAGGTGGTGCTATCGTACATCCACGTTGATGGCCCACGAAGGGTAACGGTTGCGTGAGTCCACGGAGGGCTCCACCCATGAAGGGTCCACTAAGAAGCAACCTTGTCTATCCCACCATGGCCATCGCCCACGAAGGACTTGCCTCGCTAGGGTAGATCTTCACGAAGTAGGCAATCTCCTTGCCCATACAAACTCCTTCGTGCAACTCCACAATCTTGACGGAGGCTCCCAAGTGACACCTAACCAATCTAGGAGACACCACTCTCCAAAAGGTAATAGTTGGTGTGTTGATGATGAACTCCTTGCTCTTGTGCTTCAAATGATAGTCTCCCCAACACTCAACTCTCTCTCATAGGATTGGATTTGGTAGAAAGATTATTTGAATGGAAAGAAAATTGGGGAAGGCTAGAGATCAAGATTTATGTGGTTGGAATGGAATATCTTGACCTCAACACAAGTGTAGGTGGCTCTCTCTCAAAAAATGTATGTTGGAAGTGTAGGCATGTTCTGATGGCTCTCTCTATGAATGAAGAGTGGGTGGAGGGGTATATATATAGCCTCCACACAAAATCTAACCGTTACACAAATCTCCAAACTCGGTGGGACCAAATTACAAAACTCGGTCGTACCGATTTGGTTCATAATGTGACTGTTAGGCATTTCGGTGGGACCGGCATGATCAAATCGGTGGGACCGATGTGCTAGGATTAGGGTAAAGCCTTATCTCGGTTGGACCGATTACACAAACACGGCGGGACGAGTTTTGGTAATAATCTAGACGGAGAGTTGACCAAGCAAACTCGGTGGGACCGATTTCATATTTCGGTGAGACCGAAATTAATGCAATAGGCAACAGAGAGTTTGCAAGCCCATCTCGGTGAGACCGAGATCCCATCGGTGAGACCGAATTGGTTAGGGTTTCTGGCAGTGGCTATGTCAAGAGAACTCGGTGGCACCGGATAGAAAGTTTCGGTGGGGCCGAGTTTGACTTTTGGTTTGGGACAAATGTGGATGTGAGAAAGTGGTTGAGGGCTGTGGAGCATATCACTAAGCACTCTGAGCAAGCAAGCCATTAAGCAACACATCATCCCCTCTTAATAGTATTGGCTTTCCTATGGACTCAATGTGATCTTGGATCACAAGAATGAAAAATGTAGAGTCCTGAGCTTTGATCTTGAGCCAATCCTTTGTCCTTATCATATCGAATGGGTTCCACATCCTCTAGTCCATGCCACTCCATTGTTGAACTTATTTGAAACATACTAGATGAAAGCATTAGTCCAACAAGAGATATGTTGACATTAATTACCAAAATCACCCAGGGAGCACTTGTGCTTTCAAAAGGGCTTGCTTCCAGTGAGCCTGCGCAGCGTATAGCTCGCATGCTTCCCGGTGAGCCTGCGCAATGGAGGACAACTTGCACGCCTCCAGGTCAGCTTGCGCAGCGGACTGCGCTCGCATGCCTCCCGTCTACTCAAGCAGCTGTCCGCACAACACCTCCTACCATTAAAAGTGTGTGATACGTCTCCAACATATCTATAATTTTTTATTGTTCCATGTTGTTATATTATCAATCTTGGATGTTTTATAATCATTTTATATCATTTTTTGTACTAACCTATTGACATAGTGCCAAGTGCCAGTTGCTGTTTTTCCATGTTTTTTACATCGCAGAAAATCAATATCAGACGTAGTCCAAATGCCACAAAACTTTACGGAGAGTTTTTATGGGCCAAAAGGAACACAACGGGCCTGGTTGCGCCTGGGGGTGCCCCGAGGGAGGCACAACCCACCAGGGCGCGCCAGGAGGCCCAGGCGTGCCCTGGTGGGTTGTGCCCACATCAGGTGCCCCGGACCACCTCTTTGCTCTATAAATACCCCAATATTTCCAGAACCCTAGGGGTGTCGACGAAATATGCATCCAGCCACCGCAGAGTCCAGAACCACCAGATCCAATCTAGACACCATCTCAGATGGGGTTCACCACCTCCATTGGTGCCTCTCCGATGATGTGTGAGTAGTTCTTTGTAGACCTTCAGGTCCATAGTTAGTAGCTAGATGGCTTCATCTCTCTCTCTCTTGACTCTTAATACAATGGTGTCTTGGAGATCCATATGATGTAACTATTTTGCGATGTGTTTGTTGGGATCCGATGAACTTTGAGTTTATGATCAGATCTATCTTTTTATATCCATGAAAGTATTTGAGTTTTTTATCTCTTTTATGCATGATCTCTTATACGTCATATTTCTTCTCCAATGTTTGGGTTTTGTTTGGCCACCTTGATCTATTTATCTTGCAATGGGAAGAGGTGCTTTGTAGTGGGTTCGATCTTACGGTGCTTGATCCCAGTGACAGAAACAAAACCGATACGTATTTATTGTTGCTACTAAGGATAAAACGATGGGGTCTATCTATACATAGATAGACCTTGTCTACACCATGTCATCGTTATTATTGCATTACTCCGTTTCTCCATGAACTTAATACAATAGATGCATGCTGGATAGCGGTCGATGTGTGGAGTAATAGTAGTAGATGCAGGCAGGAGTCGGTCTACTAATCTTGGACGTGATGCCTATATAATGATCATTGCCTGGATATCGTCATGAGTGTTTGAAGTTCTATCAATTGCCCAACAGTAATTTGTTCACCCACCGTTTGCTATTTTTTTAGAGAAGCCACTAGTGAAACCTATGGCCCCCGGGTCTCTTTCTCATATTATTTGCCTTTGCGATCTATTTTCCTTTGCTTTTATTTTCAGATCTACTAAACCAAAAACCCAAAAATACTTTGCTTCAATTTATTCCTATTTATTTATTTGGCATTCGATCTATCAATCTACTACAAATTTACCTTACGTTCATTTGCCTATCTTGAGGTGTCGTACCCTGGAAGGGATTGACAACCCCTTTAACACATTAGGTTGGGAGAAATTGTTATTTGTGTGCAGGTGCTATTTACGTTGTGTTGTTTGGTTCTCCTACTGGTTCGATAACCTTGGTTTCGTATCTAAGGGAAATACCTACCGCCGTTGTGCTGCATCATCCCTTCCTCTTTGGGGAAATACCGATGTAGCTTCAAGCGACATCAGTGTGACGCGTGGCATCATGTGAATGGTTAATAGAACACCCACAATTCTAATTATACAAATTTTTTAGATGATAAGGTGGCAACTATTTGTTTTGAAATGCCTCTGTTGGCCATTGATTCTGTTGGGGAACACAGCATGCAATTTCAAAAATTTCCTATGCTCACGCAAGATCTATCTAGGAGATTCATAGCAACGAGAGGGGGAGAGTGTGTCCACGTACCCTCATAGACCAAAAGCGGAAGTGTTAGCTTAATGTGGTTGATGTAGTCGAACGTCGTCTCGATTCAACTGATCAAGCACCGAACGTACGACACCTCCGAGTTCTGCACACGTTCAGCTCAATGACGTCCCTCGAACTCTTGATCCAGCAAGGTGTCGAGGGAGAGTTCTGTCAGCACAACAGCGTGGTGACGGTGATGGTGAAGTGATCCGCGCAGGGCTTCGCCTAAGCACTATGTGAATATGACCGGAGGCGTAAACTGTGGAGGGGGCGCCGCACACGGCTAATAATGTTTTTTCTGTGTTCTAGTAGTGCCCCCTCATACATATAGGTTGGAGGGGAGGAGAGGCAGCCAAGGGGGCGCCCCAAGTAGGAGGATTCCTACTTGGGCACCTCCCAATTCGGCCTCCCCACTTTCCTATTCCTATTCGGAGTAGGAAGGGAAGAGGGGGAAGGGGGAATCCTATTCCCTTTTTTCTTTCCTCCTTCTCCTTTCCTTCTCCAATTTGGCCAGCCCATATGGGGGGCGCACCATCCCCTTTATGGCTGGTGTGTTTCCCCTCTTGGCCCATAAGGCCCATATAGTTTGTTGGGGGTAGCCCGGAACCCCTTCCGGTGACCCGATACGTACTCGGTACCCCGGAACACTTCTGGTGTCCAAATACTATCGTCCTATATATGAATCTTTACCTCTCGACCATTTCGAGACTCCTCGTCATGTCCGTGATCTCATCCGGGACTCCAAACAACATTCTGTCACCAAATCACATAACTCACATAATACAAAATCGTCATCGAACGTTAAGCGTGCGGACCCTACAGGTTCGAGAACTATGTAGACATGACCGAGACACCTCTCTGGTCAACAACCAATAGTGGAACCTGGATGCTCATATTGGTTCCCACATATTCTACGAAGATCTTTATCGATCGTGCCATAATGACAACATATGTTATTCCCTTTGTCATCGGTATGTTACATGCCCGAGATTCGATAGTCAGTATCTCCATACCTAGTTCAATATCGTTACTGGCAAGTCTCTTTACTCGTTCCGTAATGCATCATCCCACAACTAACTCATTAGTCACATTGCTTGTAAGGCTTATCATGATGTGCATTACCGAGAGGGCCCAGAGATACCTCTCCGATACTCCGAGTGACAAATCCTAATCTCGATCTATGCCAACCCAACAAAGACCTTCGGAGATACCTGTAGAGCATCTTTATGATCACCCAGTTACATTGTGATGTTTGATAGCACACAAGGTATTCCTCCGGTATTCGGGAGTTGCATAATCTCATAGTCAAAGGAATATGTATAAGTCATGAAGAAAGCAATAGCAATAAAACTTAACGATCATTATGCTAAGCTAACAGATGTGTCTTGTCCATCACCTCATTCTCCTAATGATGTGATCCCGTTCATCAAATGACAACACATGTCTATGGTCAGGAAACTTAACCATCTTTGATTAAAGAGCTAGTCTAGTAGAGGCTTACTAGGGACACAGTGTTTTGTCTATGTATCCACACATGTATCAAGTTTCCGGTTAATACAATTCTAGCATGAGTAATAAACATTTATCATGATATAAGGAAATGTAAAATAACAACTTTATTATTGCCTCTAGGGCATATTTCCTTCAGTCTCCCACTTGCACTAGAGTCAATAATCTAGTTCACATCGCCATGTGATTTAACACTAATAGTTCACATCTTTATGTGATTAACACCCATAGTTCACATCGCCATGTGACCAACACCCAAAGGGTTTACTAGAGAATAATCTAGTTAACATTGCTATGTGATTAACACCCAAAGAGTACTAAGGTGTGATCATGTTTTGCTTGTGAGAGAAGTTTAGTCAACGGATCTGCCACATTCAGATCCGTATGTATTTTGCACAATGTCTATGTCTACAATGCTCTGCACGAGGCTACTCTAGCTAATTGCTCCCACTTTCAATACATATCCAGATTGAGACTCAGAGTCATCTAGATCGGTGTAAAAGCTTGCATCGACGTAACTCTTTACGACGAACTCTTTATCACCTCCATAACCGACAAATATTTCCTTAGTCCTCTAAGGATAATTTTGACCACTGTCTAGTGATCTACTCTTGGATCACTATTGGTACCTCCCTGGCAGACTTATGGCAAGGCACACAATAGGTTTGGTACACAGCATGGCATAATTTATAGAACCTATGACTGAAACATAGGGAATGACTTTCATTCTCTCTATATATTCTGCTATGGTCGAGTTTTGAGTCTTACTCAACTTCACACATTGTAACACAGGTAAGAACCCTTGCTTTGACTAATCCATTTTGAACTCCTTCAAAATATTGTCAAGGTATGTGCTTTGTGAAAGTCCTATCAAGCATCTTGATCTATCTCTATAGATCTTGATGCTCAATATATAAGTAGCTTCACCGAGGTCTTTTATTGGAAAAATATTATTCAAGTATCCTTTTATGCTATCCAGAAATTCTATATCATTCCTGATCAACAATATGTCATCCACATATAATATCAGAAATGCTATAGAGCTCCCACTCACTTTCTTGTAAATACAGGCTTCACCATAAGTCTGTATAAAACCATATGCTTTGATCACCTTATCAAAGCATATATTCCAACTCCGAGATGCTTGCACCAGTCCATAGATGGATCGTTGGAGCTTGCACACTTTGTTAGCACCTTTAGGATCAACAAAACCTTCTGGTTGCATCATATACAACTCTTCTCTAAGAAATCCATTAAGGAATGCAGTTTTGACATCCATTTGCCAGATTTCATAAAATACGGCAATTTCTAACATAATTCGGACAGACTTAAGCATCGCTACGAGTGAGAAAATCTCATCGTAGGCAACACATTGAACTTGTCGAAAACCTTTTGCGACAAGTCAAGCTTTGTAGAAAGTAACGTTACCATCAGTGTTAGTCTTCTTCTTGAAGATCCATTTATTCCCTATGGCTCGCCGATCATCGGGCAAGTCAACCAAAGTCCACACTTTGTTCTCATGCATGGATCCTATCTCGAATTTCATGGCCTCAAGCCATTTATCGGAATCTGGGCTCATCATTGCTTCCTCATAGTTCGTAGGTTCGTCATGGTCTAGTAACATGACTTCCAGAACAAGATTACCATACCACTCTGGTGCGTAACATGCTCTGGTTGACCTACGAGGTTCAGTAGTAACTTGATCTGAAGTTTCATGATCATTATCATTAGCTTCCTCTCTAGTTGGTGTAGGCATCACTGGAACTGATTTCTGTGATGATCTACTTTCCAATTCGAGAGAAGGTACAATTACCTCATCAAGTTCGACTTTCCTCCCACTCACTTCTTTCGAGACACTCCTTCTCTAGAAAGGATCCATTCTTAGCAACAAAAATCTTGCCTTCGGGTTTGTGATATAAGGTATAGCCAACAGTTTCTTTTGGGTATCCTATGAAGATGCACTTCTCCGATTTGGGTTCGAGCATATCAGTTTGAAACTTTTTCACATAAGCATTGCAACCCCAAACTTTAAGAAATGACGGCCTTGGTTTCTTGCCAAACCATAGTTCATACGGTGTTGTCTCAATGGATTAGACGGTGCTCTATTTAACATGAATGTGGCTGTCTCTAATGCATAACCCCAAAATGATAGTGGTAAATCGGTAAGAGACATCATAGATCGCACCATATCTAATAAAGTACGGTTATGACGTTTGGGCACACAATTATGCTGTGGTGTTCTAGGTAGCGTGAGTTGTGAAACTATTCCACATTGTTTTAAATGAAGGCCAAACTCGTAACTCAAATATTTGCCTCCGCGATCAGATCATAGAAACTTTATTTCTTGTTACGATGATAATCCACTTCACTCTGAAATTCTTTGAACTTTTCAAATGTTTCACACTTGTGTTTCATCAAGTAGATATACCCATGTCTGCTCAAATCATCTGTGAAGATCAGAAAATAATGATACCCACCACGTGCCTCAACACTCATTGGACCGCATACATCGGTATGTATTATTTCCAGTAAGTCATTGGCTCGCTCCATTGTTCTGGAGAACGGAGTTTTAGTCATCTTGCCCATGAGGCATGGTTCGCAAGTATCAAATGATTCATAATCAAGTGATTCCAAAAGCCCATCTACATGGAGTTTCTTCATGCGCTTTACACCAATATGACCTAAACGGCGGTGCCACAAATATGTTGCACTATCATTATCAACTTTGCATCTTTTGGCATCAATATTATGAACATGTGTACGATCGAGATTCAATAAACCATTTATATTGGTTGTATGACCATAGAAGGTTGTATTCATGTAAACCGAACAACAATTATTCTCTGACTTAAATGAATAAATGTATTGCAATAAATATGATGCAATCATATTCATGCTCAATGCAAACACCAAATAACATTTATTTAGGTCCAACACTAATCTCGAAGGTATAGGGAGTGTGCGATGGTGATCTTATCAACCTTGGAATCACTTCCAACACACATCGTCACCTCACCCTTAACTAGTCTTTGTTCATTCTGTAACTCCTGTTTCAAGTTACTAATCTTAGCAACTGAACCGGTATCAAATACCCTGGGGTTACTATGAACACTAGCAAAATACACATCAATAACATGTATATCAAATATACCTTTTTTCACTTTTCCATCCTTCTTATCCGCTAGGTATTTGGGGTAGTTCCGCTTCCGGTGACCCCCTTTGCAGTAGAAGCACTCAGTTTCAGGCTTAGGTCTAGCTTTGGGCTTCTTCACGGGAGTGGCAACTTGCTTTTCATTCTTCTTGAAGTTCCCTTTCCTTTCCTTTGCCCCTTTTCTTGAAACTAGTGGTCTTGTCAATCATGAACACTTGATGCTTTTTCTTGATTTCTACCTTCGCCTATTTTAGCATCGCGAAGAGCTCGAGAATCATTTTCATCATCCCTTGCATATTATAGTTTATCACAAAGTTCTAGTAGCTTGGTGATAGTGACTAGAGAACTCTGTTAATCACTATCTTATCTGGAAAATTAACTCCCACTTGATCAAGCGATTGTACTACCCAGACATTTTGAGCACATGCTCACTGGCTGAGCCATTCTCCTCCATCTTGAAGGTAAAGTACTTGGCAGAGGTCTCATACCTCTCGACATGGGCATGAGTCTGAAATACCAATTTCAACTCTTGGAACATCTTATATGCTTTGTGGCGTTCAAAACATTTTTGAAGTCCCGGTTCTAAGCCGTAAAGCATGGTGCACTAAACTATCAAGTAGTCATCATACCGAGCTTGTCAAATGTTCATAACGTCTGCATCTGCTCCTGTAATAGGTCTGTCACCTAGCAGTGCATCAAGGACATAATTCTTTTATGCAGCCACGAGGATAATCCTCAGATCACGGACCCAGTCCGCATCATTGCTACTATCATCTTTCAACTTAGTTTTATCTAGGAACATATCAAAAACATAGGGGAGCTACAACGCGAGCTATTGATCTACAACATAGATATGCAAATACTATCAGGACTAAGTTCATGATAAATTAAGTTCAATTAATCATATTACTTAAGAACTCCCACTTAGATAGACATCCCTCGAGTCATCTAAATGATCACGTGATCCATATCGACTAAACCATGTCCGATCATCACGTGAGATGGAGTAGTTTTCAATGGTGAACATCTCTATGTTGATCATATCTACTATATGATTCATGTTCGACCTTTAGGTCTCCAGTGGTCGAGGCCATGTCTGTACATGCTAGGCTCGTCAAGTTTAACCCGAGTATTCTGCATGTGCAAAACTTTCTTGCACCCATTGTATGTGAACGTAGAGCTAATCACACCCGATCATAAGGTGGTGTCTCAGCACGATGAACTATCGCAACGGTGCATACTCAGGGAGAACACTTATCCCTTGAAATTTTAGTGAGGGATCAACTTATAACGGTACCACCGTACTAAGCAAAATAAGATGCATAAAAGATAGACATCACATGCAATCAAAATATGTGGCATGATATGGCCATCATCATCTCGTGCTTTTGATCTCCATCTCCAAAGCACCGTCATGATCTCCACTGTCACCGGCTCGACACCTTTATCTCCATCGTAGTGTCGTGGTCGTCTCGCCAACTATTGCTTCTATAACTATCGCTAACGCATAGTGATAAAGTAAAGCAATTACATGGCGTTTCCATTTCATACAATAAAGAGACAACCATAAGGATCCTACCGGTTGCCAGTAACTTTTAGAAAACATGATCATCTCATACAATAACGTTTATCACATCATGTCTTGACCATATCGCATCACAACATGCCCTGAAAAACAAGTTAGACATCCTCTACTTTGTTGTTGCAAGTTTTATGTGGCTGCTACGGGCTTCTAGTAAGAACCGTTCTTACCTACGCATCAAAACCACAACAGTGTTTCTTCAAGTTTGTTGTTTTAACCTTCAACAAGGACCGGCCGTAGTCAAATTCGATTCAACTAAAGTTGGAGAAACAGACACCCGCCAGCCACCTTTATGCAAAACTAGTTGCATGTTTATCGGTGGAACCGATCTCATGAACGTGGCCATGTAAGGTTGGTCCGGGCCACTTCATCCAACAATATCGCCGAATCAAAATAAGATGTTGGTGGTAAGAAGTATGACTATCACCGCCCACAACTCTTTGTGTTCTACTCGTGCATATCATCTACGCATAGACCTGGCTCTGATACAACTGTTGGGGAACGCAGCATACAATTTCAAAAATTTCCTACGCTCGCGCAAGATCTATCTAGGAGATGCATAGCAACGAGAGGGGGAGAGTGTGTCCACGTACCCTCGTAGACCGAAAGTGGAAGCATTAGCTTAATGCGGTTGATGTAGTCGAACGTCTTCTTGATTCAACCGATCAAGCTCCAAACGTACGGCACCTCCGAGTTCTGCACACGTCCAGCTCGATGACGTCCCTAGATACGTCTCCAACGTATCTATAATTTTTGATTGTTCCATGCTATTATATTATATGTTTTGGATGTTTAATGGGCTTTATTATGCACTTTTATATTATTTTTGGGACTAACCTATTAACCGAAGGCCCCATGCAAATTGTTGTTTTTTTGCCTATATCAGTGTTTCGCAGAAAAGGAATATCAAACGGAATCCAAACGGAATGAAACCTTCGCCAGGATCTTTTTTGGAACAAACGCAATCTAGGAGACTTGGAGTGGAGGTCAAGGAAGCAGTGAGGCGGCCACAAGGTAGGGCGGCGCGCACAGGGGGGCAGGCGCGCCCCCACCCTCGTGGGCCCCTCGCAGCTCCACCGACCTACTTCTTTCGCCTATATATACTCTTATACCCTAAAACATCCAGGGTAGCCACGATACCACTTTTCCACCACCACAACCTTCTGTACCTGTGAGATCCCATCTGGGCACCTTTTCCAGCGATCTGCCGGAGGGGGATTGATCATGGAGGGCTTCTACATCAACACCATAGCCTCTCCGATGATGTGTGAGTAGTTTGCCACAGACCTTCGGGTCCATAGTTAATAGCTAGATGGCTTCTTCTCTCTCTTTGGTTCTCAATACAAAGTTCTCCTCGATGTTCTTGGAGATCTATTCGATGTAATACTTTTTGCGGTGTGTTTGCCGAGATCCAATGAATTGTGGATTTATCATCAAGTTTATCTATGAATAATATTTGGTTCTTCTCTGAATTCTTATATGCATGATTTGATATCTTTGCAAGTCTCTTTGAATTATCGGTTTAGTTTGGCCTACTAGATTGATCTTTCTTGCAATGGGAGAAGTGCTTAGCTTTGGGTTCAATCTTGCGGTGTCCTTTCCCAGTGATAGTAGGGGCAGCAAGGCACGTATTGTATTGTTGCCATCGAGGATAAAAAGATGGGGTTTATATCATATTGCTTGAGTTTATCCCTCTACATCATGTCATCTTGCCTGATGTGTTACTCTGTTCTTATGAACTTAATACTCTAGATGCATGCTGGATAGCGGTCGATGTGTGGAGTAATAGTAGTAGATGCAGAATCGTTTCGGTCTACTTGACACGGACGTGATGCCTATGTTCATGATCATGCCTAGATATCATCATAACTATGCGGTTTTCTATCAATTGCTCGGCAGTAATTTGTTCACCCACCGTAATATATGCTATCTTGAGAGATGCCACTAGTGAAATCTATTCCCCCCGGGTCTACTTTACATCATATAAGTTTCCGATCTACAATTCTAGTTTACTATTTATTTTGCTTAGAGATCTAGTTTTCAATCTATACAACAAAAATACCAACAATATTTATCTTATTATCTCTATCAGATCTCACTTTCGTAAGTGATCGTGAAGGGATTGACAACCCCTTTATAGCGTTGGTTGCGAGGTTCTTGTTTGTTTGTGCAGGTACTAGGCGACTTGCGTGTAGTCTCCTACTGGATTGATACCTTGGTTCTCAAAAACTGAGGGAAATACATACACTACTTTGTTGGATCACCCTTTCCTCTTCAAGGAAAAAACCAACGCATGCTCAAGAGGTAGCAAGAAGGATTTCTGGCGCCGTTGCCGGGGAGATCTATGCTCAAGTCAAGACATACCAAGTACCCATCACAAACTCTTATCCCTCGCATTACATTATTTGCCATTTGCCTCTTGTTTTCCTCTCCCCCACTTCACCCTTGTCGTTTTATTCGCCTCTTTTCTGTTTGCCCTTTTTTCGTTCGTCTCCTTTCGCTTGCCTCCTGTGTGATTGTGTGTTGGATTAATTGTTTGTCACGATGGCTCAAGATAATACTAAATTATGTGACTTTTCCAATACCAACAACAATGATTTTATTAGCACTCCGATTGCTCCTCTTACCGATGCTGAATCTTGTGAAATTAATACTGCTTTGCTGAATCTTGTCATGAAAGATCAATTTGCTAGACTTCCTAGTGAAGATGCCGCTACCCATCTAAACAGCTTTGTTGATTTATGTGATATGCAAAAGAAGAAAGATGTGGATAATGATATTGTTAAATTGAAGCTATTTCCATTTTCACTTAGAGATTGTGCTAAAACTTGGTTCTCTTCTTTGCCTAAAAATAGTATTGATTCATGGAATAAGTGCAAAGATGCTTTTATCTCTAAGTATTTTCCTCCCGCTAAGATCATCTCTCTTAGAAACGATATTATGAATTTTAAGCAACTTGATCATGAGCATGTTGCACAAGCTTGGGAGAGGGTTAAATTAATGATACGTAATTGCCCTACACATGGTTTGAATTTATGGATGATTATACAAAAAAATCATGTTGGATTGAATTTTGCTTCTAGAAATCTTTTAGATTCGGCCTCGGGAGGCACTTTTATGGAAATCACTTTAGGAGAAGCTACTAAAGTCCTAGACAATATTATGGTTAATTATTTTCAATGGCACACCGAAAGATCTACTAGTAAAAAAGTTCATGCGATACAAGAGATTAATATTTTGAGTGGAAATATGGATGAACTTATGAAGTTGTTTGCTAATAAGAGTGTTTCTTCTGATCCTAATGATATGCCTTTGTCCACTTTGATTGAGAATAATAATGAATCTATGGATGTGAATTTTGTTGGTAGGAACAATTTTGGTAAAACACGTATAGAGGAAATTTTAATTCTAGGCCGTTTCCTAGTAATTCCTATAATAATTATGGCAATTACTACAACAACTCTTATGGAAATTTTAATAAGATGCCCTCTGATTTTGAGACTAGTGTTAAAGAATTTATGAATTCGCAAAAGAATTTAAATGCTTTGCTTGAAGAAAAATTGCTTAAGATTGATGAGTTGGCTAGGAACGTGGATAGAATTTATCTTGATGTTGATTCTTTGAAACTTAGATCTATTCCGCCTAAGCATGATATCAATGAGTCTCTCAAAGCCATGAGAATTTCCATTGATGAGTGCAAAGAAAGAACCGCTAGGATGCGTGCTAAAAAAGATTGCTTTGTGAAAGTGTGTTCTTCTAATTTTCATGATAATAATGATGAAGATCTAAAAGTGATTGGTGTGCCTCCTATTAAGTCTTTGTTTTCCAATATGAATCTTGATAAAGATGGGACTGGAGATGATTCAACTTTAGTTAGAAGGCGTCCCAATGATTCGGAGTTTTTAGATCTTGATGCAAAAATTGGTAAAAGTGGGATTAAAGAGGTCAAAACTTTACGTAGCAATGAACCCACTATTTTGGATTTCAAGGAATTTAATTATGATAATTTCTATTTTATAGATTGTATTTCCTTGTTGCAATCTGTGCTAAATTCTCCCCATGCTTATGATCAAAACAAAGCTTTTACTAAACATATCGTTGATGCTTTAATGCAATCCCATAAACAAAAGCTTGAACTAGAAGTTTCTATTCCTAGAAAACTTTATGATCAGTGGGAACCTACTATTAAAATTAATATTAAAGATCATGAATGCTATGATTTATGTGATTTTGGTGCTAGTGTCTCCACGATTCCAAAAACTTTGTGTGATGCGTTAGGTTTCGGTGAATTTGATGATTGTTCTTTAAATTTGCATCTTGCGGATTCCACCATTAAGAAAACTACGGGAAGGATTAATGATGTTCTTATTGTTGCAAATAGGAATTATGTGCCCTTATATTTCATCGTTCTTGATATAGATTGCAATCCTACATGTACTATTATTCTTGGTAGACCTTTCCTTAGAACGATTGGTGCAATTATTGACATGAAAGAAGGAAATATTAGATTCCAATTTCCGTTAAGGAAAGGCATGGAACACTTTCCTAGAAAGAAAATTAAATTACCTTATGAATCTATTATGAGAGCCACATATGGATTGCATACCAAAGATGACAATACCTAGATCTATTCTTGTTTTTATGCCTAGCTAGGGGCGTTAAACGATAGCGCTTGTTGGGAGGCAACCCAATTTTATTTTTGTTCTTTGCTTTTTGTTCCTGTTTAGTAATAAATAAATCATCTATCCTCTGTTATGATTGTGTTTTTTATGTTTAATTAGTGTTTATGCCAAGTAAAGCCTTTAGGATCTTCTTGGGTGATTGTTATTTGATCTTGCTGAAAAAAACAGAAAGTATGCGCTCACGAGAATAATTTACATGTTTTACCAGAGAGCGATAAAATATTGATTCCACCTGAACTAGATCAATATACAAATTATTTAGGACTTCCTAATTTATCAGGATTTTTGGAGTTGCAGAAGTATTCTAAACCTACAGATTACTACAGACTGTTCTGTTTTTGACAGATTCTGTTTATCGTGTGTTGTTTGCTTATTTTGATGAATCTATGGCTAGTATCGGGGGGTATGAACCATAGATAAGTTGGAATACATTAGGTTTAACACCAATATAAATAAAGAATGAGTTCATTACAGTACATTAAAGTGGTGGTTTGTTTTCTTATACTAACGGAGCTCATGAGATTTTCTGTTGAGTTTTGTGTTGTGAAGTTTTCAAGTTTGGGGTAAAGATTTGATGGATTTTGGAACAAGGAGTGGCAAGAGCCTAAGCTTGGGTATTCCCAAGGCACCCCAAGGTAAAATTCAAGGACAACCAAAAGCCTAATCTTGGGGACGCCCCAGAAGGCATCCCCTCTTTCGTCTTCATCTATCGGTAACTTTACTTAAGGCTATATTTTTATTCACCACATGATATGTGTTTTGCTTGGAGCATCTTGTATGATTTGAGTCTTTGCTTTTTAGTTTACCACAATAATCCTTGCTGTACTCACCTTTTGGGAGAGACACACATGAATCAGAATTTATTAGAATACTCTATGTGCTTCACTTATATCTTTTGAGCTAGATAATTTTGCTCTAGTGCTTCACTTATATCCTTTTAGAGCACAGTGGTGGTTTTATTTTATAGAAATTATTGATCTCTCATGCTTCACTTATATTATTTTGAGAGTCTTTTAGAACAGCATGGTAATTTTCTTTGGCTATAAAATTAGTCCTAATATGATAGACATCCAGGATGGGTATAATAAAAACTTTCATATAGAGTGCATTAAATGTTATGAGAAGCTTGATACTTGATAGTTGTTTTGAGATATAAAGATGGTAATATTAGAGTCGTGCTATTTTAGTAATTATGGAATTGAGAAATACTTGTGTTGAAATTGGCAAGTCCCATAGCATGCACGTATGGTAAACATTGTGTGACAAATTTGAAGCATGAGGTGTTCTTTGATTGCTTTCCTTATGAGTGGCGGTCGAGGACGAGCGATGGTCTTTTCCTACCAATCTATCCCCCTATGAGCATGCGCGTAGTGCTTGGTTTTAATGACTTGTAGATTTTTGCAATAAGTATGTGAGTTCTTTATGACTAATGTTGAGTCCATGGATTATACGCACTCTCACCCTTCCATCGTTGCTAGCCTCTTCGGTACCGTGCATTGCCCTTTCTCACCTCGAGAGTTGGTGCAAACTTCACCAGTGCATCGAAACCCCGTGATATGATACGCTCTATCACACATAAGCCTCCTTATATCTTTCGCAAAACAGCCACCACACCTACCTATTACGGCATTTCCATAGCCATTCCGAGATATATTGCCATGCAACTTTCCACTGTTCTGTTTATTATGACATGCTCCATCATTGTCATATTGCTTTGCATGATCATGTAGTTGACATTGTATTTGTGGCAACACCACCTTCATAATTCTTTCATACATGTCACTCTTGATTCATTATCCCGGTACACCGCCGGAGGCATTCACATAGAGTCATATTTTGTTCTAAGTATCGAGTTGTAAGTAAATAAAAGTGTGATGATTTTCATTATTAGAGCATTGTCCATGTGAGGAAAGTTCTTCAAAAAAAGAGAAAAAGAGAGAAGGGGCAATGTTACTATCCCTTTTCCACACTTGTGCTTCAAAGTAGCACCATGATCTTGATGATAGAGAGTCTCTTATGTTGTCACTTTCATATACTAGTGGGAATTTTTAATTATAGAACTTGGCTTGTATATTCCAATAATGGGTTCCTCAAAATGCCCTAGGTCTTCGTGAGCAAGAAAGTTGGATGCACACCCACTTAGTTTCTTTTGTTGAGATTTCATATATTTATAGCTCTAGTGCATCCGTTGCATGGCAATCCCTACTCCTTGCATTGACATCAATTGATGGGCACCTCCATAGCCTGTCGATTAGCCGCGTCAATGTGAGACTTTCTCCCTTTTTGTCTTCTCACACAACCTCCATCATCATATTCTATTCCACCCTTAGTGCTATGTCCATGGCTCGCGCTCATATATTGCATGAAAGTTGAAAGAGTGAAAAGGCTAAAGTATGAAACAATTGCTTGGCTTGTCATCGGGGTTGTGCATGATGGGAGCATTTTGTGTGACGAAAATGAAGCATGGCCAAACTATATGATTTTGTAGGGATAAGCTTTCTTTGGCTATGTTATTTTGATAAGACATAATTGCTTGGTTAGTATGCTTGAAGTATTATTATTTTTATGTCAATATTAAACTTCTGTCTAGAATCTTTTGGATCTAAACATTCATGCCGCAATAAAGAGAATACATTGAAAATTATGTTAGGTAGCATTCCACATCAAAAATTCTGTTTTTATCATTTACCTACTCGAGGAAGAGCAGGAATTAAGCTTGGGGATGCTTGATACGTCTCCAACGTATCTATAATTTTTGATTGTTCCATGCTATTATATTATCTGTTTTGGATGTTTAATGGGATTTATTATGCACTTTTATATTATTTTTGGGACTAACCTATTAATCGAAGGCCCAGTGCAAATTGTTGTTTTTTGCTTATTTCAGTGTTTCGCAAAAAAGGAATATCAAATGGAATCCAAACGGAATGAAACCTTCGCGAGGATCTTTTTTGGAACAAACGCAATCCGGGAGAGTTGGAGTGGAGGTCAAGGAAGCAGCGAGGCGGCCACGAGGTAGGGCGGTGCGCCCAGGGGGGCAGGCACGCCCCCACCCTCGTGGGCCCCTCGCAGCTCCACTAACCTACTTCTTTCGCCTATATATACTCTTATACCCTTAAAACATCGGGTAGCCACGAAACCACTTTTCCACCGCCGCAACCTTCTGTACTCATGAGATCCCATCTGGGGACCTTTTCCGGCAATCTGCCAGAAGGGGATTCGATCACGGAGGGCTTCTACATCAACACCATAGCCTCTCCGATGATGTGTGAGTAGTTTACCACAGACCTTTGGGTCCATAGTTATTAGCTAGATGGCTTCTTCTCTCTCTTTGGATCTTAATACAAAGTTCTCCTTGATGTTCTTGGAGATCTATTCGATGTAATTCTTTTTGCGGTGTGTTTGTCGAGATCCGATGAATTGTGGTTTATGATTAAGATTATCTATGAACAATATTCACTACAAAAAAAGACACATCCGTGACATTTTGGGTTGAACAAAAAAATTCTGTCGTACCTATGACACTTCTATGATGATAATTGTGACAAAACCCGGTATCATCATAGATGTGGTGGGGTCCTACGTCTATGAAAAAAATCATGACATAAAATGGGATTTTCATCCTGGGCGGGCCGGAGACGCAGCTGCATGACATTCTTTGGGCCGTCCATGACAGAAAAAACCGTGGTAGAAGCGAGGGCGAGGAAATATCAGGGTGTTCCCGGTTATGGTCGGTGGTCGGGGCCGAGCGATGCGTGTTTCTCTCGTACACGCACGCGCGTGGGTGCGAGGCGTTGGGCTCTAACTGAACCAGAGCGAGGCGTTGGGCTCTAACTAAACCCGAGCGATTGCACTGCAGGCTACGTGTTACTGAACCCGAGCGATCGATCGATGGTTGTTAACTGAACCCGATCGAGCGATTCCTTCGCTACTGCTGCTAACCGAAGCCGATCGATGCTGCCTCTGGATGAACAGTGAGCATTGCTGGGGGGTTGGATGAACAGTTCCCGGTGGGGGTGGATGAACAGGACCCCGTGGTGTTGCCTCTGGATGAACAGGACCCCGGTCGATCGAGTCGGTTGGGGCTGGATGAATAGGACCCCGTGGAGGGCAGGATGAACAGGACCACCCCGTGGAGGGCAGTATGAACAGTAGACGGTGGAGGGATGGATGAACAGTAGCCCGTGGAGGGGTGGTTGAACAGGAGCCCGTGGAGAGGGCTGGTTGAACAGTAGCCGGTGGACTAGCGCGTGGTGGAGGCTGGATGAACAAGAGCCCGTGGATGAACAGTCGCAGGTGGAGGCTGGAGGAGGTCGATGGTGGATGAACAGTAGCCCGTGGAGGCTGGATGGGGGTCGACGGTGGAGATGAACAGTATCCCGTGGAGTCCCGTTTTGTGGTACGCCACACCCCTCCCGATGAACAGGACCCCCGTTTCGACCGTAGCGCTCCAACACAAGTCTGTTTCCTCCGTTTTGCGGTACGCCACACCCCTCCCGATCAATAGGACCCTCGTTTCGACCGTAGGAGGTCTGTTTCCTATGTTTTGCGGTACGCAGACCCCTCCCGATGAACAGGATCCCATTTCGAACGTGGCCAGTCGAACACAAGGCCGTTTCCTCCGTTCTGCGGTACGCCAGGCCTTGTTTCCATTGGCTGTTCCGTCCAAGACCTCCTGATGAACACGACGACGCATTCCGTTCCGACCTAGCCGATTGGCTCCCCATGAACACGACGACGACGTTGTTTCTCCGTTTTGACCCAGCCATGTACACGAGCCCTGGCCGTACATATGCGCGAGTAGGCGTTCAAGACCCTGCCCGTATGTACGTACGTGGTCGTATTTACTTTCTTTCACCCTGGCCGCTGTACGTACGTGTACATGCTATGTGCGCGCCTCTACTACGACACGTGCGTGCCTCTACATCGACCAGTATGTGCGTACACGTTCGCGACCAGAATGACAACGCTATGTATGCTTCGACCAGGTGGGTCCCGACTGTCAGGCACTTCCTTGCGTACGAAGATGTAGCTGGTGGGTCCCAGCAGTCAGAGGGGCGAATCGTTTTTTTTTGTTTTTGCCCGGACGCACTTCCTTGCGTGTGAAGATGTAGCTGGTGGGTCCCAGCAGTCAGGGGGAAACGTTTTTTCGCGAAATACGGTGGCCCGTCCAGTGGGTCCCCGCTGTCAGGTGGAGGAATAATTATTTTGCGCGTAATAAGGAGGCACTTCCTTGCTGTGGCCGTGGACCCAGCTGTCAGTCTCTCCACATACAGTCCATGTCCGATGGAAGCCGTTCCTTGACCACGTTGGCCACGCCGCGCCGAGAGCACCAGGGCGGTGGACGACGGCGAGGCCTAGGAAGGGGACGACGCGGAGCCGGGGAAGACACAGCAGTGGATGCCCACGCGTAGACGAGTATGAGGGTTCACTGGTTCGCTGCGGTGCGAGGCTGCCATCGCTGCAGAATAATAGGGGGTGTGGGTGAGTAGAGGGATGGCCTGGCCAGCGGTGGGAATAGTAGGGGGCGGTGAGGCCTCCGTGGCAGCACAGATGGCCACGGGAGGCAGGAGCATGCGGCATGACCGGCGCTGCTTTGGGCGGCTGGAGCAACAAGACCAGAGGTTGAAGAAGCACTACGGTCGTTGGATGGACACCGTACGGTCACTGGAGCTAGAATCATTCATATTGACTAAGTTGACAAAGCACTCCATCCCCGTCAACTTAGTAGGCCCACAAGTCAGCCTCCCACCAAGGTGGGTCCCAACTAGCAGGGGGAGTATTCATTTTTGTGCATAATAAGGAGGCACTTCTGGTGGGTCCGAGCTGACAGCGGGGGGACGTTTTTTCACGCAATACGGTGGCCCGTCCGGTGGGTCCCAGTAGTCAGGGGGGAAACGTTTTTTTTTGCGAAATACGGTGGCCCGTCCGGTGGGTCCCTACTATCAGGTGGAGGAATCATTATTTTCCACATAATAAGGAGGCACTTCCTTGCTGCCGTCATGGACCCAGCTGTTAGCCTCTTCACGTACAGTCCATGTCTGATGGAAGCCGCTCCTTGACCACGTTGATCACGCTGCGCCGAGAGCACCAGGGCGGTGGACGACGGCGAGGCCTAGGAAGGGGACGACGCGGAGCCGGGGAAGACGCGGCAGTGGAAGCCCGCGCGGAGAGGAGTACGAGGGTTCACTGGTTCGGCTGCGGTGTGAGGCTGTCATCGCCGCGGAATAACAGGAGGTGTGGGTGAGTAGAGGGATGGCCTGGCCAGCGGTGGGAGTACTAGGGGCGGTGAGGCCTCCGCGGCATCACAACTGGCCATGGGAGGCAGGAGCACGCGGCACGACCGGCGCTGCTTTGCGCGACTGGAGCAAGAAGACCAAAGGTTGAAGAAGCACTACAGTCGTTGGATAGACATTGTAAGGTCACTGCAACTAGAATCGTTTATATTGACTAAGTTGACAAAGCCCTTGGTACGCGTCAACTTAGTAGGCCCATAGGTCAGCCTCCGAAATGGTGCGCCCCAGACGTCAGGGGGAGGAATCATTTTTTGGGTGGCTGAAGCAAGAATATCCGAGATTGAAGAAGAAGCACGACATCCGTTGGATGGACATCCAACGGCCACAGCTGCGAGAACCGTGTGTTGTTGACAAAGCCTTACATAGGCGTCAACTTAGTTTTTTTAGGGGACGTGTCAACTTAGAAGGCCCACAAGTGTGTGGCAGAGAACATATAGCCCATTTGCGATTTGTAAGAATATACAGCCCATTTTTTATTCTAATGGAATTTACTACAGCCCATTTACAGTTTGTTAAAAGTACAACCCATTTTCTAGCTAGGACAACGATTAATAATTTCAACCAACCGCTCAAAACAGAATTAAAAAAATCCCACATTTTTATGGGATCTGAAATATTTTTATTCGAAATTTCTAGTCAGATTAAATATAATATCAAAATAAAGTTGTATTACGTTAAAGTCCAATAAAATATTGCTCGTGCAACAAGTAATGAAATTAAAATTTTCAAATTCCAAAAATAATATATTTTTTAAACTAATTACGTGTTTGGTGCATTTTTTTATAGTTACTGCCCAGTTATTATAATTACATCCCATTTATTATTTCTTAAAGTCCATTTTCTTGTTAAGCCTAATGCATACCTCCTAGGAAAGTTTGCAGCCCAGCGGGGCGGAGAATAACAAGTTGACCCGGATATTGTGTACAACTATCGGCCCAGTTGCATTGCTCATGTTGAAAAAAAAAGGCATGTGAAGTACAGTACAACCTAACATGGCTACTCAGCCCACATTCAGCGACGCCGGAAAGGCCCAAACAAGGCTTCTATACAAGTTTTTGAAGTCACTGAGCTCAATTAATAACTTAAGAAAAAAGTTAGATTACAGTGGAACCTAATTAAAAGCTGTCACGAGCAAAGAAATAATTCAACGGGTCCCACTTGTGCGTGTGTGTGTGGGGGAGGTGAGAGAGAGATACATCGATCGATGCTCGTAAATACATCTTTCAGCCATATGCATTGCTGATGCTCAGTAAAAACTTATATAGTTGACACAATCATATAGAACATCATAGCACACTGAACTTGCATACAAAAATTTCACGCAGGCGGCACAATCAGGATGGAAGCAGTGGATCGCTACGGGTAGGGCTATGTTGAAACCAATGAACTCGTACATAACGGTTCATCATCTTTATCAATGACAGGGAAATATCTTGAATGTTGTGCGAAGAAAACAGACAGACAACACAATAAGTTTTGCTAGCACATTAAGTTGACGTACAACCCTTCCCAAAAAAAGTTCAGGTACAAAATTAGAAGAGGTCGCAATCAAATGTACTAGCACATCAGTGCTTCACACCCATAGCTCGGATTTAACTAGTATCTGACAAGATTCAGTTGTTACCTCAAATTAGAGCACATCCAGGCAGCCAGCCATGCCTCTTCTCTCAAAGAAGCAGTGGCCTCCGCCGCGTGATGGAGTAGGCCCTGTGCCATCCATCGTTCCGAGCAACACGAGGAAAGTCTGACGTTGACTCCTGTAATGGACGTCGTCGACGGACCCTGGCACCAGCGGTGGCGGCATGACTTCGATTGATGGATTGACCACTTCTTCGACATGCACGAACACTCGATACAGGTACATCCCTAATGTGGTTCGCGGCGGCCTTGGTGGCGATGAATAGTACAACCCCGGTTCCTGCACCGGTATCTCAACACCAATCACCTCCGGTATGGTGGACGGCTTCTTCATCCTTGCCATAACCGTCAGAGCCCAGCTGTCTGGAGGAGCAAACATACTTACAAGCTCACCTCCAAGGTCATTGATAAGCTCATTCATGGACTCGTTGTTCCAAGCATGTCGAGGCATGCCTTCGAAGGTAAGCTTTGTTAAAAACTCAAGCTCAGAGGGCACTGAGCCCCATCCTGGGTGCCACTGATCAAAGTTCACCAGTGCGCCAACGCAGAACAAACGCCGGGAAGATTCGAACACACGACTGCAGTCAAAAGTTATCCGGAACCTGACGAAGAAATCAGCCGGTGGCGGACAGACTTCAACGAGCAAGCCACTTATTTGGATGCCGTGCGCAATGCTAAGAGCTTTGACAAGGTCGTCCAGTGAGACGGGAGGCCGGTCACCGTTGATGGTAACCATCAGCACTTTGCCGGCAAACTGGTCATCAAGCGCCGCCATGCCACTATTGAGCGACAGCACGCAGCGACCGAAGGCAGGACGGACCTCAGAATCTCCGGCTCGGAGATCCACGTTGATCGGCGACATGATAGTGAGCTTGAGTACAGGGAGTACATGAGGGGGATTTGGGGGAACTGGAGTAGGAATCGAGATTCCAGATGTGGGGGAGGGGCGGGAGATTAGGGATGAAAAGGTAGCTTGAATTTTGAACACGCGCCAATATGCTCTCGGCGCGCAGTCGCAGGGCCACCAGTGCTTGAAAGAGGTTCCGGCCACGGAGGCCGATTAGGGCGGCAGGCAATGAGGAGCACGGGCGCGCGGGCTGGAGGAGTACGGTGATGTCGTCCGCGAGCTTCTTGAGGACGGTGAACTTGTTGGTGGTGGCAACGATCATCTGGTCAACCTGGGAGTCGTAATTGGCGTCGACGGCGGCCATCCACCAGCCGGTCTCCAACACCGTCTGGAGACGATCCTCGGCGCCATGCCGCAGGCCGACGTCGTGGACCATCTAGCACAGTCGCTGGCCGCTCGCGCGCATCGCCGCCATGGGTCTGGAGTGATATCTTTTGCACTTAGTGACGGTGCTTAGGCAAACGCTTAGGTGCGCACAATGTGGAGATGCATTGGAATGGAGGGGCGCCTTTATATGAGGGCAAACTGCATTGCATTCACATCGTGCAGCCTCTTTTCCCGGTCCTCCTCCCATTACTTCCCTCATGCATTAATTGAAGGAGGATGCATTGGCCGTTCAACATTTCGGGAACCGCTATTCCCTCGCTCGTCTGCATTAAAGCCGCATTGGGAACTGTGCCGCCCGTTGTCAAATCGAATAGTATTGCGCCGCCCGTTGCACACCCGGCTAAACATGCCTCCTCGCCTCCATCAAACCCCTTCGTTAAACCCGCATGCAAACCGAGAAACCTACTCCGGCCACACGTCCGTTCATGAGCGGGCCGGAATTAAACGCAACACCGGCCAAGCCCTACCATCCGCCCTCTATTTACACGAGGCCAGACAGACAGCGAGCAAGAATCGCACCCCTCCGCCGCTCCCCCATCTCTGCCTTCACCATTTTCTCCACTCTTCCGATGTCTTCCGAGGAGCCGTTCTCTAGCATATTACCCGGCTGGGTGGCCCGCCGAGCCCTCCGGATACGAGCGAGGCCGCTCGGTGCTCCACCAACCTCGCTTGGCAAAACGGAGCTAGTTGCCGCCCCAAGCAGGCGCGTGGTTCAGCAACTCGCTGCTCTAGTTCAGGTTGATGAGGAGTGGCGAGTTGCTCCACGCCGGCATGGCGGTGAGCACACCGGTACAGGCGTCGTCGTTGCCGCATCGTACCGCGCCTCCCGTGTCTGTGGGCGCGCCTCCCGTCCCTGCGGTAGCGCCATGCAGGCAGAGACAGAAGCTGGTGCGTGGATAGCAACGAGTCGGTGGTCAGCTTCTCCGTGTCCGCCGCCATCATCGAGAAGAAGTAGAACACTGGAGGCCGCCGCCACTTGGGTCCCATGAAGGCCACCGCTGATACGTCTCCAATGTATCTATAATTTTTGATTGCTCCATGCTATATTATCTACTGTTTTGGACATTATTGGGCTTTATTATCCACTTTTATATTATTTTTGGGACTAACCTATTAACCGGAGGCCCATCCCAGAATTGCTGTTTTTTTGCATGTTTTAGGGTTTCGAAGAAAAGGAATATCAAACGGAGTCCAAATGGAATGAAACCTTCAGGAACGTGATTTTCTCAACGAACAAGACCAGGAGACTTGGACCCTACGTCAAGAAACAACAGAGGAGGCCACAAGGTAGGGGGCGCGCCTACCCCCCCCCCACCCCCAGGCGCGCCCTCGACCTTCGTGGGCCCCCTGTTGCTCCACCCACGTACTCCTTCCTCCTATATATACCTACGTACCCCCAAACGATCAGATACGAAGCCAAAACCCTAATTCCACCGCTGCAACTTTTTGTATCCACGAGATCCCATCTTGGGGCCTATTCCGGAGCTCCGCCGGAGGGGGCATCGATCACGGAGGGCTTCTACATCATCACCATAGCCCCTCCGATGAAGTGTGAGTAGTTCACCTCAGACCTATGGGTCCATAGTTATTAGCTAGATGGCTTCTTCTCTCTTTTTGGATCTCAATACAATGTTCTCCCCCTCTCTTGTGGAGATCTATTCGATGTAATCTTCTTTTTTGCGGTGTGTTTGTTGAGACCGATGAATTGTGGGTTTATGATCAAGTCTATCTATGAATAATATTTGAATCTTCTCTGAATTCTTTTGTGTATGATTGGTTATCTTTCCAAGTCTCTTTGAATTATCAGTTTGGTTTGGCCTACTAGATTGATCTTTCTTGCAATGGCAGAAGTGCTTAGCTTTGGGTTCAATCTTGCGATGTCCTTTCCCAGTGATAGTAGGGGCAGCAAGGCACGTATTGTATTGTTTCCATCGAGGATAACAAGATGGGGTTTTCATCATATTGCATGAGTTTATCCCTCTACATCATGTCATCTTGCTTAAAGCGTTACTCTATTTTCATTAACTTAATACTCAGGATGCATGCTGGCTAGCGGTCGATGAGTGGAGTAATAGTAGTAGATGCAGGCAAGAGTCGGTCTACTTGTCTCGGACGTGATGCCTATATACATGACCATACCTAGATATTCTCATAACTATGCTCAATTCTGTCAATTGCTCAACAGTAATTTGTCCACCCACCGTAGAATACTTATGCTCTTGAGAGAAGCCACTAGTGAAACCTATGGCCCCCGAGTCCATCTTCATCATATTAATATTCCAATACTTAGTAATTTCCTTTGCTTTTCACTTTGCTTTTATTTTATTTTGCATCTTTATCATAAAAATACCACAAATATTATCTTATCATATCTATCAGATCTCACTCTCGTAAGTGGCCGTGTAGGGATTGACAACCCCTTATCGCGTTGGTTGCGAGGATTTATTTGTTTTGTGCGGGTACGAGGGACTCGCGCGTAGCCTCCTACTGGATTGATACATTGCTTCTCAAAAACTGAGGGAAATACTTACGCTACTTTGCTGCATCATCCCTTCCTCTTCGGGGAAAACCAACATAGTGCTCAAGAGGTAGCAACCGCCGAGGCGACAACTGCGCATTCAGGTGGTTTCTTTGCTTCTTTGTCTCTTCCGAGGACCTTCATCGACCCCGTGAAGTGTCTGCCGGACATGGGGAAGACAAAGGGATCCGCGGGCGGCCATTTAGATTATGTACTCCCTCTCCAGCTGGTGGTAAATTTTTGTTCTAAGAATGGATAAATTGTATGTATCTATAACTAAAATAAGTCTAGATAACGAGAATGCAACACCACAATAAGAATTAAGGCCACGATGATGACGCGATCGCAGCGGCAGTTATAGAAGGTAAGAAGAAAGATGCATCCATCAACATACGACCTCCTCCTCCTCAACTTAGTGCGCCGGGCCACCGACTGACGGCTAAGGAGTGGCAACTTTTGTGGCGAGGTCGAGGTGCTTCTCAGCAAAGGTATCCAAGGCTTCCAGCCGATTGAGGAAGGCCAACGTCATAGCATCCTCACTGGCCTTGTAGATACCTATGTACACGATTTGCTCGTACATGTGGATGTGTAGGTCGACGAATTCTTGTAGGGCGAGGCGCCTCGCGGCGAGCATGACCTCCAGGTGGACATTCTTCGTGGCGTCGGCGGGCAGTCGCAGGGCCACCAGTGCTTGAAAGAGGTTCTAGCCATGGAGGCTGATTAGGGTGGCACGCAATGAGGAGCCCGGGTGCGGGCTGGAGGAGTACGCCGATGTTGTCCGCGAGCTTCTTGAGGACGGTGAACTTGTTGGTGGTGGCAACGGTCATCTGGTCAACCTGAGAGTCGTAGTTGGTGTCGACGGTGGCCATCCACCAGCCGGTCTCCAACACCGTCTGGAGATGATTATCGGCGCCATGTCGCAGGTCGATGTCGTGGACCATCTGGCACAGCCGCTGGCCGCTCGCGCGCATTGCCGCCATGGGTCTGGAGTGAGCTCTTTTACCCTTAGTGTAGGTGCTTAGGCAAACGCTTAGGTGCGTACGATGCGGAGATGCATTGGAATGGAGGGGCCTTTATATGAGGGCAAACTGCGTTGCATTCACATCGTGCAGCCTCTTTCCCCGGTCCTCCTCCCAGTACTTCCCTCATGCATTAATTGAAGGAGGATGCATTGGCCGTTCAACATTTCGGGAACCGCTACTCCCTCCTCGTCTGCATTAAAGCCGTATCGGGAACTATGTCGCCCGCTGTCAAATCGAATAGTACCGCGCCGCCCGCTGCACGCCTGGCTGAACACGCCTCCTCGCCTCCATCAAACCCCTCCGTTAAACACGCATGCAAACCGAGAAACCTACTCCAGCCACACGTCTATTCATGAGCGGGCCAGAATTAAACGCAACACTGGCCGAGCTCCTCCCGTCCGCCCTCAGTTTAAACGAGGACAAACGCCGGCCAAGCTCCTACCGTCCGCCCTCTATTTACACGAGGCCAGACAGACAGCGGGCAAGAATCGCACCCCTCCGCCGCTCCCCCATCTCCGCCTTCACCATTTTCTCCACTCTTCCGATGGCTTCCGAGGAGCCGTTCTCCGGCATATTACCCGGCTGGGTGGCCCGCCGAGCCCTCCGGATACAGGCGAGGCCGCTCGGTGCTTCACCAACCTTGCTTGGCCTGACGGAGCCAGTTGCTGCCCCAAGCAGGCGCGTGGTTCAGCAACTCGCTGCTCTAGTTCAGCTCGATGAGGAGTGGCGAGTTGCTCCATGCCGGCACGGCGGCGAGCAAACCGGTATGGGCGTCGTCGCTGCCGCGTCGTACCACACCTCCCGTGTCTGTGGGCACGCCTCCCGTGCCTGCGGCAGCGCCATGCAGGCAGAGACAAAAGCCGGGTGCATGGACAGCGACGAGTCAGTGGCCAGCTTCTCTGTGTCCGCCGCCATCATCGAGGAGAAGTAGAACACAGGAGGCCGCCGCCACTTGGGTCCCATGAAGGCCACCGCCGAGGCGACGACTGCGCATTCAGGTGGTTTCTTTGCTTCTTTGTCTCTTCTGAGGACCTTCGTCGACCCCGCAAAGTGTCTGCCGGACATGAGGAAGACAAAGGGATCCGCGGGCGGCCATTTAGATTATGTACTCCCTCTCCAGCTGGTGGGAAATTTTTGTTCTAAGAATGGATAAATTGTATGTATCTATAACTAAAATAAGTCTGGATAACGAGAATGCAGCACCACAATAAGAATTAAGGCCACGATGATGATGCGATCGCAGTGGTGGTTACAGAAGGAAAGAAGAAAGATGCATCCATCAATCTACGACCTCCTCCTCCTCAACTTAGTGCGCCGGGCCACCAACCGGCGGCTAAGGAGCGGCGGCTTTTGTGGCGAGGTCGAGGTGCTTCTCAGCAAAGGCATCCAAGGCTTCCAGCCGGTTGAGGAAGGCCAACGTCATAGCATCCTCACTAGCCTTGTAGATACCTATGTACACGATTTGCTCGTACACGTGGATGTGTAGGTTGACGAATTCTTGCAAGGTGAGGCACCTTGCGGTGAGCGCGACCTCCAGGTGGACATTCTTCGTGGCGTCGACGGGCAGTCGCAGGGCCACCAGTGCTTGAAAGAGGTTCCGACCATGGAGGCCGATTAGGGTGGCAGGCAATGAGGAGCCCAAGCGCGCGGGCTGGAGGAGTACGGCGATGTCGTCCGCGAGCTTCTTGAGGACGGTGAACTTGTTGGTGGTGGCAACAATCATGTGGTCCAACTGAGAGTCGTAGTTGGCGTCGACGGCGGCCATCCACCAGCCGGTCTCCAACACCGTCTAGAGATGATCCTCGGCGCCATGCCGCAGGCCAACGTCATGGACCATCTGGCACAGCTGCTAGCCGCTCGCGCGCATGGCCGCCATGGGTCTGGAGTGAGCTCTTTTGCGCTTAGTGTAGGTGCTTAGGCAAACGCTTAGGTGCGTACGATGTGGAGATGCATTGGAATGGAGGGGCGCCTTTATATGAGGGCAAACTGCGTTGCATTCACATCGTGCAGCCTCTTTTCCCGGTCCTCCTCCCATTACTTCCCTCATGCATTAATTGAAGGAGGATGCATTGGCCGTTCAACATTTCAGGAACTGCTACTCCCTCACTCGTCTGCATTAAAGCTGTATCGGGAACTGTGTCGCCCGTTGTCAAATCGAATAGTACTGCGCCGCTCGCTGCACACCCGGTTGAACACGCCTCCTCGCCTCCATCAAACCCCTCCGTTAAACCCGCATGCAAACCGAGAAAACTACTCTGGCCACACGTCCGTTCATGAGCGGGCCGGAATTAAACGCAACACCGGCCGAGCTCCTCCCGTCCGCCCTCAGTTTAAATGAGGCCAGACGCTGGCCAAGCTCCTACCGTCCGCCCTCTATTTACACGAGGCCAGACAGACAGCGGGCAAGAATCACACCCCTCCGCTACTCCCCCATGTCCACCTTCACCATTTTCTCCACTCTTCCGATGGCTTCCGAGGAGTCGTTCTCCGACATATTACCCGAATGGGTGGCCCGCCGAGCCCTCTAGATACGGGCGAGGCCGCCCGGTGCTTCACTAACCTCGCTTGGCCCGACGGAGCCAGTTGCCACCCCAAGCAGGCGCGTGGTTCAGCAACTCGCTGCTCCAGTTTAGCTCGATGAGGAGTGGCGAGTTGCTCCACGCCGGCACGGCAGTGAGCACAGTGGTACGGGCATCGTCGCTGCCGCGTCATACCGCGCCTCCCGTGTCTGTGGGCGCGCCTCCCGTGCCTGCGGCAGCGCCATGCAGGCAGAGACAGAAGCCGAGTACGTGGACAACGACTAGTCGGTGGCCAGCTTCTCCGTGTCCACCGCCATCATCGAGGAGAAGTAGAACACGGGAGGCCGCCGCCACTTGGGTCCCATGAAGGCCAACACCGAGGCGATGACTGCGCATTCAGGTGGTTTCTTTGCTTCTTCATCTCTTCCAAGGACCTTCGTCGACCCCGCAAAGTGTCTGCCGGACATGAGGAATGTTGGGAAACGTAGTAATTTCAAAAAAATTCCTATGCACACGCAAGATCATGGTGATGCATAGCAACGAGAGGGAAGAGTGTGATCTACGTACCCTTGTAGATCGACAACGGAAGCGTTTGGTTGATGTAGTCGTACGTCTCCACGGCCCGACCGATCAAGCACCGAAACTACGGCACCTCCGAGTTCTAGCACACGTTCAGCTCGATGACGATCCCCGGACTCCGATCCAGCAAAGTGTCGGGGAAGAGTTCCGTCAGCACGACGGCGTGGTGACGATCTTGATGTACTACCGTCGCAGGGCTTCGCCTAAGCACCGCTACAATATGACCGAGGTGGAATATGGTGGAGGGGGGCACCGCACACGGCTAAGGAACGATCACGAAGATCAACTTGTGTGTCTAGGGGTGCCCCCCTGCCCCCGTATATAAAGGAGCAAGGGGAGGAGGCCGGCCGGCCCCTATAGGTGCGCCAGGAGGAGTCCTCCTCCTAGTAGGAGTAGGACTCCTACTAGGAGGGGGAAAGAAGTGGGGAGGGAGAGGGAAAGGGGGGGCGCCGCCCCCCTCTCCTAGTCCAATTCGGACCAGGGGGGAGGAGGCGCGCAGCCCACCTCTGGCTGCCCCTCTCTCTCTCCACTAAGGCCCATATGGCCCATTACTTCTCCCGGGGGGTTCCCGTAACCCTCCGGCTCTCCGGTTTTCTCCGAAATCACCCGGAACACTTCCGGTGTCCGAATATAGCCGTCCAATATATCAATCTTTATGTCTCGACAATTTCGAGACTCCTCGTCATGTCCGTGATCACATCCGGGACTCCGAACTAACTTCGGTACATCAAAACTCATAAACTCATAATATAACTGTCATCGAAACCTTAAGCGTGCGGACCCTACGGGTTCGAGAACAATGTAGACATGACCGAGACACGTCTCCGGTCAATAACCAATAGCGAAACCTGGATTCTCATATTGACTCCTACATATTCTACGAAGATCTTTATCGGTCAGACCGCATAACAACATACGTTGTTCCCTTTGTCATCGGTATGTTACTTGCCCGAGATTCGATCGTCAGTATCTCAATACCTAGTTCAATCTCGTTACCGGCAAGTCTCTTTACTCGTTTCGTAATACATCATCTCGCAACTAACTCATTAGTTGCAATGCTTGCAAGGCTTATGTGATGTGCATTACCGAGAGGGCCCAGAGATACCTCTCCGACAATCGGAGTGACAAATCCTAATCTCGAAATACGCCAACCCAACATGTACCTTTGGAGACACCTGTAGAGCACCTTTATAATCACCCATTTACGTTGTGACGTTTGGTAGCACACAAAGTGTTCCTCCGGCAAACAGGAGTTGCATAATCTCATAGTCATAGGAACATGTATAAGTCATGAAGAAAGCAATAGCAACATACTAAACGATCGGGTGCTAAGATAATGGAATGGGTCATGTCAATCAGATCATTCACCTAATGATGTGATCTTGTTAATCAAACAACAACTCCTTGTTCATGGTTAGGAAACATAACCATCTTTGATTAACGAGCTAGTCAAGGAGAGGCATACTAGTGACACTCTGTTTGTCTATGTATTCACACATGTATTATGTTTCCGGTTAATACAATTCTAGCATGAATAATAAACATTTATCATGATATAAGGAAATAAATAATAACATTATTATTGCCTCTAGGGCATATTTCCTTCAGTCTCCCACTTGCACTAGAGTCAATAATCTAGATTACACGGTAATGATTCTAACACCCATGGAGCCTTGGTGCTGATCATGTTTTGCTCGTGGAAGAGGCTTAGTCAACGGGTCTGCAACATTCAGATCCGTATGTATCTTGCAAATCTCTATGTCTCCCACCTGGACTAGATCCCGGATGGAATTGAAGCGTCTCTTGATGTGCTTGGTTCTCTTGTGAAATCTGGATTCCTTTGCCAAGGCAATTGCACCAGTATTTTCACAAAAGATTTTCATTGGACCCGATGCACTAGGTATGACACCTAGATCAGATATGAACTCCTTCATCCAGACTCCTTCATTTGCTGCTTCCGAAGCAGCTATGTACTCCGCTTCACATGTAGATCCCGCTACAATGCCTTGTTTAGAACTGCACCAACTGACAGCTCCACCGTTTAATGTAAACACGTATCCGGTTTGCGATTTAGAATCATCCGGATTAGTGTCAAAGCTTGCATCAACGTAACCTTTTACGATGAGCTCTTTGTCACCTCCATATATGAGAAACATATCCTTAGTTCTTTTCAGGTATTTCAGGATGTTCTTGACCGCTGTCCAGTGATCCACTCCTGGATTACTTTGGTACCTCCCTGCTAGACTTATAGCAAGGCACACATCAGGTCTGGTACACAGCATTGCATACATGATAGAGCCTATGGCTGAAGCATAGGGAACATCTTTCATATTCTCTCTATCTTCTGCAGTGGTCGGGCATTGAGTCTTACTCAACTTCACACCTTGTAACACAGGCAAGAACCCTTTCTTTGCTTGGTCCATTTTGAACTTCTTCAAAACTTTGTCAAGGTATGTGCTTTGTGAAAGTCCAATTAAGCGTCTTGATCTATCTCTATAGATCTTAATGCCTAATATGTAAGCAGCTTCACCGAGGTCTTTCATTGAAAAACACTTATTCAAGTATCCCTTTATGCTATCCAGAAATTCTATATCATTTCCAATTAGTAATATGTCATCCACATATAATATCAGAAATGCTACAGAGCTCCCACTCACTTTCTTGTAAATACAGGCTTCTCCAAAAGTCTGTATAAAACCAAATGCTTTGATCACATTATCAAAGCGTTTATTCCAACTCCGAGAGGCTTGCACCAGTCCATAAATGGATCGCTGGAGCTTGCACACTTTGTTAGCTCCCTTTGGATCGACAAAACCTTCTGGTTGCATCATATACAACTCTTCTTCCAGAAATCCATTCAGGAATGCAGTTTTGACATCCATCTGCCAAATTTCATAATCATAAAATGCGGCAATTGCTAACATGATTCGGACAGACTTAAGCATCGCTACGGGTGAGAAGGTCTCATCATAGTCAATCCCTTGAACTTGCCGAAAACCTTTTGCGACAAGTCGAGCTTTGTAGATGGTAATATTACCGTCAGCGTCAGTCTTCTTCTTGAAGATCCATTTATTCTCAATTGCTTGCCGATCATCGGGCAAGTCAACCAAAGTCCATACTTTGTTCTCATACATGGATCCCATCTCAGATTTCATGGCTTCAAGCCATTTTGCAGAATCTGGGCTCACCATCGCTTCTTCATAGTTCGTAGGTTCATCATGATCTAGTAGCATGACTTCCAGAACAGGATTACCGTACCACTCTAGCGCGGATCTCACTCTGGTTGATCTACGAGGTTCAGTAGTATCTTGTTCTGAAGTTTCATGATCATCATCATTAGCTTCCTCACTAACTGGTGTAGGTGTCACAAAAACAGTTTTCTGTGATGCACTACTTTCCAATAAGGGAGCAGGTACAGTTACCTCGTCAAGTTCTACTTTCCTCCCACTCACTTCTTTCGAGAGAAACTCCTTCTCTAGAAAGTTTCCGAACTTAGCAACAAAAGTTTTTGCCTTCGGATCTGTGATAGAAGGTGTATCCAATAGTTTCCTTTGGATATCCTATGAAGATACATTTCTCCGATTTGGGTTCGAGCTTATCAGGTTGAAGCTTTTTCACATAAGCATCGCAGCCCCAAACTTTTAGGAACGACAACTTTGGTTTCTTGCCAAACCACAGTTCATAAGGCGTCGTCTCAACGGATTTTGATGGTGCCCTATTTAACGTGAATGCGGCCGTCTCTAGAGCATGTCCCCAAAACGAAGCGGTAAATCAGTAAGAGACATCATAGATCGCACCATATCTAGTAAAGTACGATTACGACGTTCGGACACACCATTACGCTGTGGTGTTCCGGGTGGCGTGAGTTGCGAAACTATTCCACAATTTTTCAAATGTACACCAAACTCGTAACTCAAATATTCTCCTCCACGATCAGATCGTAGAAACTTTATTTTCTTGTTATGATGATTTTCAACTTCACTCTGAAATTCTTTGAACTTTTCAAACGTTTCAGACTTATGTTTCATTAAGTAGATATACCCATATCTGCTTAAGTCATCTGTGAAGGTGAGAAAATAATGATATCCGCCACGGGCCTCAATATTCATCGGACCACATACATCTGTATGTATGATTTCCAATAAATCCGTTGCTCTCTCCATAGTACCGGAGAACAGTGTTTTAGTCATCTTGCCCATGAGGCATGGTTCGCAAGTACCAAGTGATTCATAATCAAGTGGTTCCAAAAGTCCATCAGTATGGAGTTCTTCATGCGCTTTACACCGATATGACCTAAACGGCAGTGCCACAAATAAGTTGCACTATCATTATCAACTCTGCATCTTTTGGCTTCAACACTATGAATATGTGTGTCACTACTATCGAGATTCAATAAAAATAGACCACTCTTTAAGGGTGCATGACCATAAAAGATATTACTCATATAAATAGAACAACCATTATTCTCAGATTTAAATGAATAACCGTCTCGCATCAAACAAGATCCAGATATAATGTTCATGCTTAACGCTGGCACCAAATAACAATTATTTAGGTCTAATATTAATCTCGAAGGTAGATGTAGAGGTAGCGTGCCGACTGCGATCACATCGACTTCGGAACCGTTTCCCATGCGTATCGTCACCTCGTCCTTAGTCAATCTTCGCTTAATCTGTAGTCCCTGTTTCGAGTTGCAAATATTAGCAACAGAACCAGTATCAAATACCTAGGTGCTACTGCGAGCATTAGTAAGGTACACATCAATAACATGTATATCACATATACCTTTGTTCACCTTGCCATCCTTCTTATCCGCCAAATACTTGGGGCAGTTCCGCTTCCAGTGACCAATCTGCTTGCAGTAGAAGCACTCAGTTTCAGGCTTAGGTCTAGGTTTGGGTTTCTTCTCTTGAGTAGCAACTTGCTTGCCGTTCTTTTTGAAGTTCCCTTTCTTCTTCCCTTTTCCCTTTTTCTTGAAACTAGTGGTCTTGTTGACCATCAACACTTGATGCTCCTTCTTGATTTCTACCTCCGCAGCTTTTAGCATTGCGAAGAGCTCGGGAATAGTCTTATTCATCCCTTGCATATTATAGTTCATCACGAAGCTCTTGTAGCTTGGTGGTAGTGATTGGAGAATTTTGTCAATGACGCAATCATCTGGAAGATTAACTCCCAATTGAATCAAGTGATTATTATACCCCAGACATTTTGAGTATATGCTCACTGACAGAACTGTTCTCCTCCATCTTGCAGCTATAGAACTTATTGGAGACTTCATATCTCTCAATCCGGGCATTTGCTTGAAATATTAACTTCAACTCCTGGAACATCTCATATGCTCCATGACGTTCAAAACGTCGTTGAAGTCCCGATTCTAAGCCGTAAAGCATGGCACACTGAACTATCGAGTAGTCATCAGCTTTGCTCTGCCAGACGTTCATAACATCTGGTGTTGCTCCAGCAGCAGGCCTGGTACCCAGCGGTGCTTCCAGGACGTAATTCTTCTGTGCAGCAATGAGTATAATCCTCAAGTTACGGACCCAGTCCGTGTAATTGCTACCATCATCTTTCAACTTTGCTTTCTCAAGGAACGCATTAAAATTCAACGGAACAACAGCACGAGCCATCTATCTACAATCAAGCATAAACAAGCAAGATACTATCAGGTACTAAGTTTCATGATAAATTTAGGTTCAATTAATTTTACTTAAAGAACTCCCACTTAGATAGACATCCCTCTAATCCTCTAAGTGATTACGTGATCCAAATCAACTAAACCATGTCCGATCATCACGTGAGATGGAGTAGTTTCATTGGTGAACATCACTATGTTGATCATATCTACTATATGATTCACGCTCGACCTTTCGGTCTCCGTGTTCCGAGGCCATATCTGTATATGCTTGGCTCGTCAAGTATAACCTGAGTATTCCGCGTGTGCAACTGTTTTGCACCCATTGTATTTGAACATAGAGCCTATCACACCCGATCATCACGTGGTGTCTCAGCACAAAGAACTTTCGCAACGGTGCATACTCAGGGAGAACACTTCTTGATAATTAGTGAGAGATCATCTTATAATGCTACTGTCAATCAAAGCAAGATAAGATGCATAAAAGATAAACATCACATGCAATCAATATAAGTGATATGATATGGCCATCATCATCTTGTGCTTGTGATCTCCATCTTCGAAGCATCGTCGTGATCACCATTGTCACCGGCGCGCCACCTTGATCTCCATCGTAGCATCGTTGTCGTCTCGCCAATCATATGCTTCCACGACTATCGCTACCGCTTAGTGATAAAGTAAAGCATTACAACGCGATTGCATTGCATACAATAAAGCGACAACCATATGGCTCCTGCCAGTTGCCGATAACTCGGTTACAAAACATGATCATCTCATACAATAAAATTTAGCATCATGTCTTGACCATATCACATCACAACATGCCCTGCAAAAACAAGTTAGACGTCCTCTACTTTGTTGTTGCAAGTTTTACGTGGCTGCTACAGGCTTAAGCAAGAACCAATCTTGCCTACGCATCAAAACCACAACGATAGTTTGTCAAGTTGGTGCTGTTTTAACCTTCGCAAGGACCGGGCGTAGCCACACTCGGTTCAACTAAAGTTGGAGAAACTGTCACCCGCAAGCCACCTTTGTGCAAAGCACATCGGGAGAAGCGGTCTCGCGTAAGCGTACGCGTAATGTCGGTCCGGGCCGCTTCGTCCAACAATACCGCTGAACCAAAGTATGACATGCTGGTAAGCAGTATGACTTATATCGCCCACAACTCACTTGTGTTCTACTCGTGCATATAACATCAACATATAAAACCTAGGCTCGGATGCCACTGTTGGGAAACATAGTAATTTCAAAAAAAATTCCTACACACACGCAAGATCATGGTGATGCATAGCAACGTGAGGGGAGAGTGTGATCTACGTACCCTTGTAGATCGACAACGGAAGCGTTTGGTTGATGTAGTCATACGTCTCCACGGCCCGACCGATCAAGCACCGAAACTACGGCACCTCCGAGTTCTAGCACACGTTCAGCTCGATGACGATCCCCGGACTCCGATCCAGCAAAGTGTCGGGGAAGAGTTCCGTCAGCATGACGGCGTGGTGACGATCTTGATGTACTACCATCACAGGGCTTCGCCTAAGCACCGCTACAATATGACCGAGGTGGAATATGGTGGAGGGGGGCACCGCACACGGCTAAGGAACGATCACGAAGATCAACTTGTGTGTCTAGGGGTGCCCCCCTGCCCCCGTATATAAAGGAGCAAGGGGAGGAGGCCGGCCGGCCCCTATAGGTGCGCCAGGAGGAGTCCTCCTCCTAGTAGGAGTAGGACTCCTACTAGGAGGGGGAAAGAAGTGGGGAGGGAGAGGGAAAGGGGGGGCGCCGCCCCCTCTCCTAGTCCAATTCGGACCAGGGGGGAGGAGGCGCGCAGCCCACCTTTGGCTGCCCCTCTCTCTCTCCACTAAGGCCCATATGGCCCATTACTTCTCCCGGGGGGTTCCGGTAACCCTCCGGCTCTCCGGTTTTCTCCGAAATCACCCGGAACACTTCCGGTGTCCGAATATAGCCGTCCAATATATCAATCTTTATGTCTCGACAATTTCGAGACTCCTCGTCATGTCCGTGATCACATCCGGGACTCCGAACTAACTTCGGTACATCAAAACTCATAAACTCATAATATAACTGTCATCGAAACCTTAAGCGTGCGGACCCTACGGGTTCGAGAACAATGTAGACATGACCGAGACACGTCTCCGGTCAATAACCAATAGCGGAACCTGGATTCTCAAATTGGCTCCTACATATTCTACGAAGATCTTTATCGGTCAGACCGCATAACAACATACGTTGTTCCCTTTGTCATCGGTATACTTGCCCGAGATTCGATCGTCGGTATCTCAATACCTAGTTCAATCTCGTTACCGGCAAGTCTCTTTACTAGTTTCGTAATACATCATCTCGCAACTAACTCATTAGTTGCAATGCTTGCAAGGCTTATGTGATGTGCATTACCGAGAGGGCCCAGAGATACCTCTCCGACAATCGGAGTGACAAATCCTAATCTCGAAATACGCCAACCCAACATGTACCTTTGGAGACACCTGTAGAGCACCTTTATAATCACCCATTTATGTTGTGACATTTGGTAGCACACAAAGTGTTCCTCCGGCAAACGGGAGTTGCATAATCTCATAGTCATAGGAACATGTATAAGTCATGAAGAAAGCAATAGCAACATACTAAACGATCGGGTGCTAAGCTAATGGAATGGGTCATGTCAATCAGATCATTCACCTAATGATGTGATCTCGTTAATCAAATAACAACTCCTTGTTCATGGTTAGGAAACATAACCATCTTTTATTAACGAGCTAGTCAAGTAGAGGCATACTAGTGACACTCTGTTTGTCTATGTATTCACACATGTATTATGTTTCCGGTTAATACAATTCTAGCATGAATAATAAACATTTATCATGATATAAGGAAATAAATAATAACTTTATTATTGCCTCTAGGGCATATTTCCTTCAAGGAATACAAAGGGATCCGCGGGCGGCCATTTAGATTATGTACTCCCTCTCCAGCTGGCGGGAAATTTTTGTTCTAAGAATGGATAAATTGTATGTATCTATAACTAAAGTAAGTCTAGATACATCCATTTTTTGGACAAGTATTTCTGGGCGGAGGGAGTATTAATTATACCAAGATAGGCGGATTGGCACCGCTTAGTTCATGTAAATGTAATGAAATCCATCATGTTTATATGAAGATCCGGCTTTTTTATACGAAATCCTTCATGCTTATATGAAATCAGTCCGTGTTTGCACGAATTTCATCTGGTTGGTTAGAGTTGTGAAAATGTATGTCGCTGGTGTTTGATGTCGTCCTCGGCGGAAGGAAACGGGAGGAAATTTGCCGACTGCCGTTGGAGATGCTCTTATGCTGGAAATAATAGAGTGACATCTAATACATTTGAGTTAATTGCGCGTATGATTGTCCCTCTATAAAAAGTTAATTGCATGTACAGTGTACACGTGACTTGCAGGGTGGCTACAGCTTCGTGCAGAAAGTTAAAAAGAAACAAGTCCATCCTTAATCTTGTATTCTAAGTACTCTGTGGGTTCCACTGTCAGTACAGTAGCGAAAGAAGTATACATTAAATAAGTAATATGTAATATAAAAATCTAAAGTTAAAGACAAAATTCAAAATCATGTCATGGCGTTGTGAGCATCCGGCGCTAACCAGTCCAACACATTTTTGTTGTAGTCCATGCTGCTGATATATCTCCATGTCTACTCTTATACTCCATTCGTTCCTAAATATTTGTCTTTATCATATTTCAAATGGACTACCACATATGGATGTGTATTTAGGCATATTTTAGAGTGTAGATTCACTCATTTTGCTCCATATGTAGTCACTTGTTGAAATCTCTAAAAAGACAAATATTTAGGAACAGAGGGAGTAGAAAACATAGTTGGTGATGATGGTGTGCGTGCCATCTTGCAATATAGGCCGTCGGATTTATATCTAACGGATAGGAAGAAAACTATGGCAATTTTGCAAAAATATACCCACACCCCTCTCCACGTTCGCAAATACGGCCTTCCCTCGTTCATCCTTTTCTCTCACAAGATAAACTACTCATACAAATGCATCTTGATGTTCCATGCAACGCACAGGCATCTAGCTAGTTTCTTTTAAAATAGTTACTACGATAATTGGGTTGAAGTGATATATTTTATGTCTGCCCCGAATGATTTCGGATTCACTAGTAGTAACAAAGAAAAGGTTGCCTTGCTAACTAACAGAAAACAAGGTGAAAACTATCAGATGAGGCCCGTAAAAATGAGGCACACTGGGTTCAGCGTCATCGTCACTACAGGTGTGCGCGCGCGAGAAGTCTACATATCGAGGGGGCTACTGAGCGAGGCACAGAGACACAATGTTCGAGAGAGAAACCAATTGACAGATTATGATCAGATTGAGTTCTCACCCTTCTGCTGTCATTGTTGGGGTGGGGGGAGGGGGAGGGAGAGAAAGACGTATCGAGAGTGTGCGCGGTAGGCATAGAGGCACAACTAGCGAGTGTGTGTGTATGTGTGTGTGTGTGTTTGAAAGAGGAGTAGATAGATTACTATCAAGATCGAGGTGCCGCCCTACTCCTTCGGTGTCGGGTAGTGTGTGTGCGTGTGTGTGTGTGTGTGTTTGAGAGAGAAGCTAGTCGATAGATTAGTATCAAGATCGAGATGTCACCCTACTCCTTCGGTGTTGGGAAGTGTGTGTATGTGGTTGTGTGGGTGTGTGTGTGTGTCGGGGGGCGGGGGGCAGTGACACTTACATATCCCTACTCTTATAAAAAACAGAGTTGGTGATGATGGTGTTCCTGCCATCCTTCAATATAGGCCATCCGATTTATACCCGACGGATAGGAAGGAAACTGTGGCAATTTTGCAAAAAGATACCCACACCCCTCTCAGCATTTGCAAATAAGGCATTCCCTCGTTCATCCTTTTCTCCCACAAGATAAACTACTCATACAAATGCATCTTGATGTTCGGTGCAACGCATGGGCATCTTGCTAGTAGGGAGAAGGAGTTTATGTGACACATATCTAGCTATATTAAGGGATAGGTAGATAGCATTTGTGCGAGGCATACTTAAAGCATCACGAAGATAAACAAAATTGTGTGAATCCAAGTGCCGGAAAAAATGAAGCGAGAAACAATGTGTGGGAGAGAGAGAGAGAGAGCGAAATCTCAAAACAAAAGGTGCTCTGTTGGAATCCCATTGTATATATTCATATGGTTCCGGGACTCGAGTTAACATTAGGCATATGTTTGAGAGACATTATTATACTTTGAGACATTAGTGACTGTGGGTGGGCGGAATTAAAGGGGTGGGCATGTTCGACAGAGAGAGCGTGTGTGTTTCTATGTGAGAGACTTGTAGGACGGGGTAGAAAGACGAATTCTAACCTTGACGGAGGGAGAGAAATACACGAACTGCGCGTGTGTGATTCCGATGACCACAGGGAAATGAGATATGTATGCGTGTGAGAGAGATTGCACAATTCATTCACGTATCACTATCTAGCGATCGTGGACGTGCATCGCTTGAACATAAATCAATATCTACTTCGTATCATGGCCAAAGGTACAATATCGATTCAACGCTATAAAGATTGGACACTCACATATCACATTTTTCTATTTAAATAAATCTTTTCAGTTGTGCATGCCAAAGTTACAGTGATGTTTCTTCAAACAACCAATGTAGCTATCATGTACATGCACCATTGTTACTCTTGCATTCAAAATCATTAGTCTTGGATGATTTAAGGTTCTATTATGAAGTAATATATGTAATATTCATATATGAATTCAACGGGTAAGCAATTTATGAAATGGAGGCTATGTAATCATGTGAGGTAACACTTTTAAGTAGCGGACTACAATATCCATTTCTTTTTGTGCGCCTCTACACTAACACGTCAATGCATTATGTTTAAAGTAAATAACCAATTGCACTAAATTATCTATTTACATGAGAAATACATAGGCTAAGCGTTTGATCCCTTTTTTGTGAACGCGCCACTACACACGTACGATTGGCCGCGCCCGTGTCAACGTCCAAGTTATCGGCGCATCATCCCGAGTTATTGTCTTTTTTCTGGGGTGGACACACCAGTTATCAACTGCTGACGCATGCCCCGTGTACACAGTCTCGCATGACCTTCCCGCTAGCACGGTCCAAAATTAGTTGAAACTGGATACGAACGATCCTGCGGGCGGCAAAATCTCCCACCTCCTTCTAAAATTTCCGCCACCTTAGTCTTTAGCATGTGAAATTCCCCTTTTGTCCTTGGTGCACGGAGACCAACAGTTACAATACCGCCCTCATCTACATAATAGGTCGGGGCTGCTTTGGTAACTTCCGGTTCCCCCCACTACACGACACCCCCATTTCCTCTCCCCCTCCCGCAAAAACGACTAACTCCACAGCACCAGAGCATCTCACATCACGTCGTCCGTACTTCATCGGCCTTTCTCTCGTCCCCTCTTGAAACCCTAGACTACTCATCCACCGGCGTACCAGAGCCCATTCACTGCCAGCGGCATCCACCTCACAGAATCTGCTTCTGCGCCGCATCTACCCCTCCCACCTCCCCTAGAAACAAGTAGACTGCTCATCCACCACTGTACCATAGCCCATTCAGTGCCGACCTTGTCCACGGCGCCGGATTTGCTTCGCTGGTACTCTCATCAACCGCAGCGCATCTATAGCGGCTCATTCGTACTCCCCACCGGTGATGCTTCGTCCACACCCACCCACCCCCCCGGAGCCGCCCCACCGACGCCCCCGTCGACGGCCTCTGATCCTCTTCGCCGACACCTTCCTCAACCCTACCGGAGCCACTTCATCGACAACATCGTCAACCCCACCGGAGTAGCTTCGCATATACCATTTTCAACCCTACCGGGGCCGCTTTGCCAACTCACAAGTCCACGGCCTCAGATCTGCTTCCTCGTACCCTCATCCAACCTACCGGAGCAGCTTCTGACGCCCCGTCCACGACCGCAGATCCGCATCATCGACACCATCCTTAACCCAACCACCGGAGCAGCTTCACCTACGCCCTCGTCCACGACCATAGATCCGCTTCGCCCACACCGTAGTCCACCCTACCAGAGCCACTCCACAAACACCCTACTCGACGGTTCTAGATCTCCTTACCGGACTTCGTCAGCCAGCGCAGCGTCATCACCCTTGACGTTTCTAACCTGATTCCCACCGTCTGGTAAGATGCCAAGCACCCGCCACAGCCTAGGTACTTATCACCTTTAAACCCGTCCAGCATCACCTGCCCGATGTACTTCAAATATATTAACAGGTCGTTGTTACCTATTATGCAGCTGGCAAAAACTACAAGGACAATGTTTCTTCTGGATCTAACAGCTTGGCCAACCAAGATCCTGGACCAAGGCATTGCTATGATCTTGTAAGTGTGTATCTCTCTCTTGTATTGTTCTGTGCCTGCCAACGTGCTTTGCTAGGATTTTCGACCAGTAATCCCTTTGTGCAGACAATGATTTCTACTACTGGCTGCTAAATTAGATATGTGGATGTCATACATGATTCTACCTCGTACCTCCGTTCCTAAATATAAGTCTTTCTAGAGATTCCACTATAGGCTACATATGGAGCAAAATGAGTGAATCTACACTCGAAAATGCATCTATATACATCTGTATGTGGTCCATACTGGAATCTCTACATAGACATATATTTAGGAACAGAGGTAGTACATTACACAAAATCGTAGGTGGCATGTAGGAATTCCAGTACACTACATTAGGCTCCCTTAGAGTGCCTGCTAGTCCAGCACATAGAGTCATGGCTAGTTTATGCTACGCACACAATCATTAATTGGTGGTTTAAATATGCGCAAGGGATATGCAATGTATTATCATGTAGAGATGTCTGAAATTAGTCGTGCCAACTTGCAGATTGGGTTACACAATGAAAAAGTACAAGATGTATGTGGCAATTTCATGGAACATCACAAAAAAGGAGAGCCAGCAGTGAGCCTATACAGTGTGCTATGGTACGTCACTCCTCCATTGCAATCATCGTGACATGTTATCTGTATGTCAGTTCTATTGGCCAAGTTTCTTAGGGACAGTTATTATGAGTTATCCTAAGAAAATAAGCACCTATGAATATAATCTCCATGTAATAAGCCAACCAGTTCTTTTCATTGCGCTTTCAGCTTATATTTGGTATGATAAGTGAAAAGTCTAGATTGCATTATATTTTTTCATTTTGCTGCCCGTATGAAAATTAATTTGACTTGCAAACATCACAAATTGAACCCAGTGCAGTAATTAATATGATAGGAAAACAGACCATCACTATTTGCTCAAAATGCAAATACAAAGATACCATCTACTTGGCACAACCTACTTTGGTCAATGTTTTCCATAGAGATCCCATTGCCTAATTTAAATGAAAAACACATGACCCACATTTAAATGAAGAACAATTATTTATTGAAATTCGATGGTCCAAGTGGCTGGTTATTATCATATAGCAGCACCACCTGAAAGCATCATATAGCAGCAGCAGCTAATAGCAACTCATCATACAACAACAGCAGCAGCAGCAGTGTGCAATTCATCATATACCAGCAGCAGCTCATAGCAATTCATCATATAGCAGCATCAGGAGCAGCTCATAGCAATTCATCATATAGCAGCAGTAGGAGCAGCTCATAGCAATTCATCATATAGCAGCAGCAGGAGCAGCTCATAGCAATTCATCATATAGCAGCAGCAGGAGCAGCTCATAGCAATTCATCATATAGCAGCAGCAGGAGTAGCTCATAGCAATTCATCATATAGCATCAGCAGGAGCAGCTCATAGCAATTCATCATACAGCAGCAGCAGGAGCAGCTTATAGCAACTCATCATATAGCAGCAGCGGTGGCTCATAGCAATTCATCATATAGCAGCAGCAGCTCATAGCAATTCATCATATAGCAGCAGCAGGAGCAGCTCATAGCAATGCATCATATAGCAGCAGCAGAAGAAGCTCATAGCAATTCATCGTATAGTGGATTAGAATGAAAATCTTGCAAAAAATTAGAGGAGATCCTCACCTTGTTGGATGAGCTCATCCTTCAACAGCACCTCAAGGCCACGGCCTGGGAGGTGGGGAGGGGGAATAAGGTGCCTTCTGCCGCAATGTGGCATCAGCCGTAGTTGTGCAGCGCCTGCCGGAGTAGTGCGTTGGACGAACCACAGTGGAGCAGCTACTGGAGACCATGAGAATGAGGGGCGGCACCAGAGGGAGGAGCAGCCAGGGAGATTTGCCCCTACCCGCCGGCCATGTAGCCTAGTTGGACAGAGCATCGTCGAGGACCAGGCCAGATGGGACCAGTGGCGATGGCTTGCTGGAGGAACCCTAGTGTTGCAGGTAGGGGATCGAGGTAGAGGGAAAGGGGAAAGGAGATGCAAGCGGGCAGGGCAATGAACGCTTGCGTGTTTGTTTTTACTTGAGGGTGAGGTGTGACGCGGGCATCACCAGTTGCATTTTGAGTGTAATATAGGCAGACAACAGAGTCATTTCACTATTCCCCTTCCCTTCAATTTTTAGTGAGGTTCTACCCGAAACACCCCCTCCAAAGCGAAATTAGTTAAGCCCAAGACCATAACTCAAAAATGACTTCTTTACATCTTTTATGGCTTATTTTGACAATAAGCCCTAAAAAGGCAGAATAGAACTAGCCCCTAACCTACAATTCAATTGTGCGTGCAATGATGAATCACTCCTGCCTGCTGTAGTGTACATTTAGGCATCATCATACATGGCATAACCTAATACATGTGCATTCAATTGTAGAATCTGGAATATGCAATGTTTATGTTAGTTCATACGTCGCACATGATGTTTAAATGCCCCTTAAATCTGGTCAGTCAAGTGATGGTCTTTAAGCCTCCTTCTTTGCTTATTTTCTTGATATGTAAGATTTGCTCACACATTTGTTCAATTGCTTGTTTGCATCAGCCAGCCATACTAGGACTATTTGCTTTAATTACTTGTTGTTCTTGACCTAACACTCTAATAGAGCTTGTCAATGATTTAAACACTAAGGGCTGCTGTAGTGGGGCCTTTTCTAACTCATAGGTGACATAAAGGCTTGGCTGTACACTAAAGTAGGCTCTCCAAGAGTACCTGGAGATCCAGTTTGAAGGTATGCCTAGTTTTTACATAGTGCAGACATGGTAAATGCTCATTTCATTGTGTGCAAGTGCAAGAGATGCGGCATGTTTCATTATGTGGTGTTGTTTTGTTATAATCTCATCCTTTTGTGTTCACAGACTGAAAAGTATGCATATTTATCTTCCAAGGAGACGAGTAACTAGTTTGTGTCACCTTGCAGAGGGGGTGCAATGAAGATAAGATTGAGGATTTCCAAGTACAAGATGTTAGGAAGGGGCCTTGCAAGAGAAGTAGGAGTTGCGTTGAGCCTCTTCAACCTGTTAAGGTAAGTCACTGTATCCAACTCAACTGTTCAATTCCTTGTTTGTTTCAGGCATAGTTAGTTTGCTCTTTTCAATTGCTTTATTTGTCCTCAGTTAATGAGATGCCCAAAGAATGATGCCTGATGTTGGGTACTTGTATAACTATTAGTTGACATAATTAAAGGCCTTACCATTTAATTACTCTGCCAAAGTGTGCCTGAAGCTTTGAAGTCTATTAACCAACTATTATCGAATGAGTCTCGCAATCTAGTTTATACTAGGCTAATGATTGCATAGTTTTGCTTGCTGTAGTATGTTTGTATGAAATCCTCTGATGTTCATTATGCTCCCTAAGACTTTAATTGAGCTACAGAATGGCCAACTGCTTGCTTACTTCTATGCAATGTGTTGTCTAAATTTGTAACTTGTCTGTGTTTTGGATTGGGCCCCAACATCATGCTCCTTTGGTGAGCTAAGAGAGATTTCTGTATGCAGGCTGCACAGACTACCTTTTTTATAATTTTTAAAATATCACCTGCTTATGCTTCATGACGTGTAACATTATTGTTAGTCCTGTTTTGCCATGTACAAAATAGTCTGTCTTGCTCGCTTCACTGTTGTAACTATATTTTTTCCCTAGTCATGTGTACTTACAGAAACATTTCAGGATGAAGTGACATCAACACAAAGATCTGCGAGCAGTGCGGCATGGCCGTTACCGAATGATTATGGATTCGAATTGGAATGTGTTGATGTTCTCGAGCATCAACTAGAGGTGGCAAGACAACGTGTACATGATTCTGAATGTACAATCAACAATTTGAGACTGGACATGCAGGTATTAGATGCAGGAGTCAAAAAAATGAAACAAGACACTGAGGTAACAACGAAGGAATTGGAGATTTTGCTGACTGAAATTTGTGCTCTCTAAATCCGGCCAATCCTATTTTCTGAAGATATTATAGTTCAAATGGTAAGTTATGTTGATGCGCATCCATGATGTATGAGCTGTATTTGCCCAGTGTATGTAATTTGCTGTTTGTGTATGCTTTATTATCACTGGTGCCGAACCATAATGCCCAGTGGGTATAATCGGCTGTAATTTCTTTATTGTATAGTGTAGGATTATTCTACATTTCTATGCCTTAGTCTCTTTATTGTATAGTGTATGTTTTTTAGAGGTGATAGTATAGAGTAGGATAATTCTTTGAATATGCTATATCGTTCAAATGGGGGCCAACTCGCACAAACGTTGTAGTGACCATGGCCCTCCACAGGACGTACGTTCCATGGGCCATCTACGGGACGGACGATCCCTGGCCTTCTGTGGTCGTCGGATTCGTGGGCCTTCTATGGGCTGTCGGATCCGTGGGCCTTCTATTGGATGTCGGATCCATGGGCCTTCCATGGGCCAGCGGATCCATGGGCCTTCTATGGGTCGTCGGATCAATGGGCTTTCTATGGGCCGTCGGGTTAATGGGCCTTCTACGGGTCGTCTCATCTATGGGCCTTGTATGGGCCGTATAAGGGGCCGTAAATGGGCTAGAGTGGAAATCATATGTTTTATGGGATGACCATAACGGGCCGTTAATCGACCGTATTTGATGATGCCATGAAAATGGCCCAACATATTAACGGGCCACAAATGGGTCGACTGTATCCACGGGCTGAATTTGGCCCATAAGCAGAAAAGGCCTGTAACGGGCCGTAAGTAAACGAATGCTGGAAATGAGCCCAAGAATAAATGGGCCCTGAGAAGGCCAAAAGATAACATGGGCTGGAAACGGCCCAACGGTATAATGGGTCGTTAATGGGTATAAAGTGATACACTGTTCATTACGGGCCAGTTTCACCACGGGCCGTTAATGGGCCGAGCGTTACTAAGGGCCTCATATGGGCCAAAATACTTCATGGGCCATACATGGGCTGGAAGTTAAAACGGGCTGGAATTATATTGGACGGCCCAGATGACGCTACTGGGCCTAATTCGGATAGGCCATAAATGGGCCCTAGGTTAGCGGGTCGTAAATGGGCTATATGCGAACAGGCCGTTCACAGGCTTGCTGTGGGCTGGCCCGCTACCTTTTGACCAAGTCAAACGGGCCGGCCTTTTCATAGGAATGGGCCTATGTTGGGCCATGCCACGTGTCGATGTATCATAGGCGCTTTGGGTCCAATGAGTGGATGACATCTGTCCCAACGGCGAGCCGTCACGTGTTCCCTCCAGCCAATGAAGATTTTACACGTGGAAAATCCCCATTGGTCGGGGATGTTAACAGGTTATCGGATCCAAAACCGGACCCGATAACTTAACGGTGTTCTGTTACGGTGGATGCCACGTGTCGGTCACCCTTGACGAAAGCACTTCTGTGATGCGTGATTTATCGTCATGGAAGTGGACACTTCCGTGATGATAATTTTGGTAATCTCATGGAACACTTCTACGACAGCACAGGTATGACTATCTTGATTCCGTCATAAATTTGTCATGGATGTACATGCATGACAGAAAACGTGACCTACTGTGACAAACACATATCATCACGGAAGTGTATTTTTTTGTAATGATTTGATTCTTCTCTGAATTCTTATATGCATGATTTGATATCTTTGCAAGTCTCTTCGAATTATCAGTTTGGTTTGGCCTAATATATTGATCTTTCTTGCAATGGGAGAAGTGCTTAGCTTTGGGTTCAATCTTGCGGTGTCCTTTCCCAGTGACAGCAGGGACAGCAAGGCACGTATTGTATTGTTGCCATTGAGGATAAAAAGATGGGGTTAATATCATATTGCTTGAGTTTATCCCTCTACATCATGTCATCTTGCCTAATGCGTTACTCTGTTCTTATGAACTTAATACTCCAGATGCATGCTAGATAGGGGTCGATGTGTGGAGTAATAGTAGTAGATGCAGAATCGTTTCGGTAAACTTGATACGGACGTGATTCCTATGTTCATGATCATGCCTATATATCATCATAACTATGTGCTTTTCTATCAATAGCTCGGCTGTAATTTGTTCACCCACCGTAATATATGCTATCTTGAGAGAAGCCACTAGTGAAACCTATGGCCCCCGGGTCTACTTTATGTCATATAAGTTTTTGATCTACAATTCTAGTTTACTATTTATTTTGCAATTTTTACTTTTCAATCTGTACAACAAAAATACCAAAAATATTTATCTTATTATCTCTATCAGATCTCACTTTCATAAGTGACTGTGAAGGGATTGACAACACCTTTATCGCATTGGTTGCGAGGTTCTTATTTGTTTGTGCAGGTACTAGGCGACTTGTGTGTAGTCTCCTACTGGATTGATACATTGGTTCTCAAAAACTGAGGGAAATACTTACGCTACTTTGCTGCATCACCCTTTCCTCTTCAAGGGAAAAACCAAAACATGCTCAAGAGGTAGCATCCCTCGAACTCTTGATCTAGCAAAGTGTCGAGGGAGAGTTCTGTCAGCACGACGGCGTGGTGATGGTGAAGTGATCCGCGCACGGCTTTGCCTAAGCACTACGTCAATATGACCGGAGGCGTAAACTGTGGAGGGGGGCGTCGCACACGGCTAACAATGCTTTTTTCTCGCGGTGCCCCCCTCATTTGAGAGCACACAAGGTATTCCTCTGGTATTCGGGAGTTGCATAATTTCATAGTCGAAGGAATATGTATAAGTCATGAAGAAAGCAATAGCAATAAAACTTAACGATCATTATGCTAAGCTAACGGGTGGGTATTGTCCATCACATCATTCTCCTAATGATGTGATCTCGTTCATCAAATGACAACACATGTCTATGGTTAGGAAACTTAACCATCTTTTATTAACGAGCTAGTCTAGTAGAGGCTTACTAGGGACACAGTGTTTTGTCTATGTATCCACACATGTATCAAGTTTCTCGTTAATACAATTCTTGCATGAATAATAAACATATATCATGATATAAGGAAATATAAAATAACAACTTTATTATTGCCTCTAGCGCATATTTCCTTCATATTCGAGTGTGCCTTCTCTCAAATTGGGCACGAAAAATACCACGGCATGTCGGGTGCCATTCCATGATAGCATGCCAAGTTTCATGAATTTCAAACAAGTTTTGGATTTGTTAGAATTTTAAAACCAAGTATCTCAATATTTGCGGCCGAGGCACAATGTCGAGGTGTTTGAAGTTAATTCCTATTTCTTGCATGGGACCTAAGCATGCATGGAAGGACATAACTGAGTTTTCTAGGCATTTTTGTGCATAATTCAAATTTGACACGAGTAATTCCAAATTTTAACATAACTCCCCTATTTCTCTATTTTGTATCTAGAAAAAAATCAAGGTGAGAAGAGGCAACGGATGTCGTTTTGTCCAGAAAGGTGACACACATTCCCTACTGGAACCACGAGGCTTCTTGGGAGAAGCTCTGGTTTGTGAGGAGCGTATACCAAAACCTGCCCCAAATGAGACATTTTTTTACCGCGACATGTTGGTGCCATTCCATGATAGCATGACAAGTTTCATGAAATTCAGACGAGTTTTAGATTTACTAGACTATAAAAACAAAGTATCTCAATGTTTTGCCGACAAGCAACGGTGCCTGATGTTCGAAATTCATTCCCATTTCTTGCTTGAGAGCTAGAAAAGATAGAAAACTTCTTCCACCAAGATGATAGAGAGATAACTTGGATCATTGATAAGCACCACAATAGCAACATTCCTTAGGGAAGGCTTTAGGTGAAATATAACCCAAGATAACTCCAATGAAGAGATTGATGGGTTTAAAACATCTCATTCTTGACTACATGTGAATCATGAAACACGAACTCAAATTGTCAAGAATGACATAACACCACCTCAAAAGATAAGATAGGAAGAACTGCACTAAGAAATGCAAGATGAAGAATGTTTGAACTCCTCAAAACAAAACACGTGTTGAGCACCATGTTAAATTTGAGTATAGCTTGGCGGATCATAACTTCAAGAGAAATCTTGAAGAACAATAGAAGAATGCAAAGAATCCTTGATGAACTACCATCTAGAGCCTCCATGAAGAACTCCGGTAATAAAAGGATGATAAAAAGAAAGAGAAGTAGAAAACACAAGGTGAAGCCAATGATTTAGATGGATCTTCGCGATGATGTAACCGAGAAAACTTGGAACTCCAAAAAGATGGAATTAGATCACTTGGATGAAACAATAATAAGAATTACGTTATGCGTATCCTTCACCAATTTAAATTGATGCCAAGCAACGGATTTGGCATACTACTTATCCCCATTGAAAAGTATTAAGGAGAGATATAGAGCAAACTTGAGAAAGTCTTCAATGAATCACCAATAGAATTGGAAACAACGTATAAGTTGATATGATAACAAGGAAGGGAAACTTGAACGAACCACCGTAAGAATTGAAAATGACCGAAGTAAAGGGATGAATCACCAGTAAGAATTTGAAAACGAACGAAGATACTTGAGGGAATTTAGATCCAAGAGAACGAAGAAATCACGAGCTGACTAGAGAATACTTGAGCGACGCACCGGTCAGATTTGGAGAACGCGAGCTGAAAGCTTTGAATGAATAATTCTGATATGATGGAATCCGGAGAATCAAACTAAAAAGACTCCTGAATTGCTCCGGATGGGTGAAAAGAATTCTCACAATCGAAAACAATTAAGAGAGGATGGCATCAAGCTAGAATCACGAATCTTTGAAAGAACGGGTAAGGATTTTAAGAGGAACTCTTCTTTGGTCTTCAAAATCTGAGAATGACGACGAGAAACACCATCAAGAATTGTTGAGACACTCCAGAATAATGAAGAATAAAAGGATGAATCAACAATGAAAAGAATTTGAAAGATCTTGGAGAAAGACATTTGACTGATGATAATTCATTCTTACGTCAAACTTGGAAAAGAATTTGAGAGTAACACCGGGAAAATAGAAGAGTCGGGTAAGATCCTGGGAAAAACCTGTGGATTAGGGCCCACTCAAAAGAAAAGACGAGCCTTCTGAGATATCTTGAGCACTCCAGAACAAAAGAATAGCGAGAAGTGAATGATTAAGAGGTGCACTGGCATGAGAAAAGCATTTGAACAGAGGAAAGGATATGATCGACAAAGCTTGAATTAAATCCACCAGAGAAGAAATAGAATGAAGAATGGTGAACTTGTAGCTTCCTTAGCATCTTCATGAGAATCACCAGGTAAGAACATTGAAGGAAAAGTATGAAGAGTCTTCACATGAATGAAATTGATACTTGATTAAGAAATCTGAGTCCTTGAAGGAAAAGGGTGGGAGGGCGGAAAAAACAGAGACAACTTGGGCAGATGGAAAAGATACCGATGAGAAAACTTAGAGTTGATCTTGCGGATGTTGAAATGATCGGATCCACTTGAAGAGAAGCACGCCGGTTGGAAAAGAATTAACATGACAACCTCGATGATCAAGGAGGATTGGTATTCACATAGCAGTATGAGAACACTGCTTAGGAAAAGGTATGGAATCAACACTTGACATTGAAGCAACTCGAATACCACAACTGAAAACAAAACAAAGGATTTGGCTTGCAGAATAAGCCGGAAACAAACATATGATAGATCCCCTATTATATCATGTGTCTGTTGGAAAGATATCCTACGAGATACTTGAATTCCCACTTATAAACTCCCAAAACTTTCTGGTTATGCAATCAGGTGTTGGGGATACAGGGGAAGCATAATATCTAACCCAAACTAACAATTCCCACATCCAGCTGTATCCATCCTTCAACACATAACCAAGAAACCTGCGGAAATCGTGTACCTCAACCTTCGAAAAGCATCCGTTATATGAGTTATGGCAATACTCCCGAACTCCCGTCCAAGTACTGGGTGGCGTCGAGGTTATCTCACCAAAAACTGCATAAAAGAGATTTTCAATGTCGACGAACTCAGGTATTCCAGAACTACAATGATAAAATTGTGACGACAACACCTCGGAGCTCAACTCCCCAGGACACTGCCACAACCCCTAAATGTCAGGAGGCACCAAGAACAATGTTCTCGTCACAAGACTATCGGAACGATTCCAAGATACCCACGTGATCCTAAATTTTTTGTGAAATTTGAGGAGAGGGAAGTCAAAACTTCTATGTCAGGAGGCCTCACCAGAGCGACGAAGAGACTGAGGAGTAAAAAGAATCCTACTCTCCGATATTTATAATCCTAAGAATCAAAACATTTTTTTCTAGACTCAACAACGTTAGCGATTCGATCAAGCAGGGGGCTCCTAAGTCGGGGATGGCTTTGATTACCAACTTGTAACACCCACAATGCGGCTATATCTCCCACGTGTCGAGGCACGACTTAGAGGCATAACCGCATGGTGGTTTAGTCGCAAGTGGGGTAATCTTCACACAATCCTATGTACTGAATAAGAAAGGGATAAAGAGTTGGCTTACAATCGCCACTTCACACAAATAACAAGTTAAACATAAATCATCCAGGGTACAATCAAAGGTCCGACTATGGAACCAAAATAAAAGGAAGACAACCCCAAATGCTAGATCCCTGATCGTCCCAACTGGGCTCCACTACTGATCAATAGGAAATGAAACAAAACAACGATCAAGATCTTGATCGAGCTCCCACTTGAGCTGGGTTGCGTCACCTGCAACTATTTGGAAGTATCCATGAGCCACGAGGACTCAGCAATCTCACACCCGCGAGATCAAGACTATTTAAGCTTATGGGTAGGGTAAAGTAAAGAGGTGGAGCTGCAGCAAGCACTAAGCATATATGGTGGCTAACATACGCAAAAAAGAGCGAGAAGAGAAGCAACGCAATGGTCGAGAAGCTAGAAGCGATCAAGAAGTGATCCTGAAACTACTTACCTTAAAGCATAACACAAGACTGTGTTCACTTCCCGGACACCGTCGAAAAGAGACGATCATGGCTACACACGCGGTTAATGCATTTTAATTAAGTCAAGTGTCAAGTTCTCTACAACTGGATATTAACAAATTCCCATCTGCCACATAACCGCAGGCACGGCTCTCAAAAGTTTATACCCTGCAGGGGTGTCCCAACTTAGCCCATCACAAGCTCTCATGGTCAACGAATGTTATTCCTTCTCCCGGGAAGACCTGATCAGTCTCGGAATCCCGGTTACAAGACATTTCAACAATGGTAAAACAAGACCCGCAAAGCCGCCCAATGTGCCGACAATCCCGATAGGAGCTGCACATATCTCGTTCTCAGGGCAACACCGGATGAGCAATCCGTTCAACTAAAACCAGCCCTCAAGTTTCCCCGAGGTGGCACTGCAAGGGGCTCTAGTTCGGACCAACACTTAGAGAAGCACTCGCCCAGGGGGGTTAAAATAAAGATGACCCTCGGGTTAATTACTCCCAAGGGAAAGGTATAGGTTGTTAGGCAAATGTAAAACCAAGGTTGGGCCTTGCTGGAGGAGTTTTATTCAAAGCGAACTGTCAAGGGGTTCCCATAATACCCAACCGTGTTAGGAATGCAAAATCAAGGAACATAACACCGGTATGACGGAAACTAAGGCGGCAAGAGTGGAACAAAACACCAGGCATAAGGCCGAGCCTTCCACCCTTTACCAAGTATATAGATGCATTAATTAGATAAGATATATTGTGATATCCCAACATATCCATGTTCCAACATGAAACAAAACTTCAACTTCACCTGCAACTAGCAACGCTATGAAAGGGGATGAGCAAAGCGGTAACATAGCCAAACAACGGTTTGCTAGGAAGGTGGGTTAGAGGCTTGACATGGCAATATGGGAGGCATGATATAACAAGTGGTAGGTAGCGCGACATAGCGATGGAACGAACAACTAGCAAGCAAAGATAGAAGTGATTTCAAGGGTATGGTCATCTTGCTTGAGATCCCGCAAGGAAGAAGAACGAGTCCATGAAGAAGGCAAACGGACGTAGTCGAACGAATCCTCACAACTCCGGAACGGAACCGAAGCTAACGAGAGAAGCAACCCGAAAAGAAGCAAGCAACATAGTAAACAACCATCACATAAACATGGCATGATGCACAACCAAGTATGATGCATGTCTGGTTTAAAGAGGCATGGCATGGCAAAGTGCACAAACAATACTACAAATTAAGTGGAGCTCAATATGCAACGAGTTGCATATTGACGAGACACCACATTCAAACATTTAGTTCACTCTCGTTTATGTACCCAACAATATTAAATGCTGTTAAACATGGCAAGAGGTGAAGCACAACAAAACTATCTATCTAGGCAAGTTTAAATGAGGCCGGAAGCAACAAACAACAATTCTGGAAAATCCTCATATGCATATTATGAATTTGGTACTGTTCTGCCCTAAACCATATTTTAGAGTTGTTAAACATGCAAGATGAGTGCACCATGTTAATCTATGCATTTTTCTACCCCATTTACATATAAAGTTTGTTAAGTTTGGAGCTACGGTTAATTAGTTATGAATTAAAGCATTTTAGCATGGCATTTAAGCAAATTTAATCAAACAACATTTTAAACATATATGAAAGTGGCAAATTATGAAACTAGGCAAAATTCTAATCAAGTTACATATATAGATCCTTTTAAACCGATGCATAGTTTGTGAGTTATTAAATGCATGAAGCTTAGGGGGTTTTCTGTAAAATTGTAAACTCCTGGATAAATAGACAAATTTGCATACTGGAAAAAAACAATAACGGGCCGAAACTAAAACTGGAGGAGGCCCAACAGAAGGAAAAAAAGGGGTGCCGGGAGAAGCTGCTCACGTTGGGCTCTAGGGAGCTGGGCCTTGGCTCTCGGACGGGGCGTGCAGGAGCTGGGCCGGCTCGAGCCGCGGCCCACGCACGCACGACGCGGGCAGGCGGGCGGCCGGGTCGAGCGGTTGCTCTGCTCGAACCCAAGCAGAGCCATGGTGGCGGCGGCGGCGGCTTGCAGCGCTCGCCGGTGTGAAGGAGGCGGCAGGGCAACGCGGAGGAGGCCGGGGACGGCTAGATCCGGCGATGGGGATCATGGATCCGCGACGAGGACCACCGGATCCGGGCAGGGCGAGGCGGAACGGGGCCGGCGGCGAGCTCGGGGCTATGGTGGGGTGGCGCACCTGCGCGGGAACCAGAGAGCAAGGTGAGGGGAACCGAGGGGAGGAAGGAGGAGAAGGGGCGTGGCGGCGCGCTGCTCACCGGCGGCGGGGATCCGGCATGGCGGGGTTCTGGCGAGGCGGCGGCGATGCTCGGCGCGGGAGGCACTGCTCGGGAGCCGGCGGCGCGAGCAAGGAGGCGATGGGACGGGCGGCGGTGCAGGACGGGCGCCTCAGGCCCGGTTGCAGCCCGGGGCGGGCCGACGATGGGCTTCGTGGCCCGGCGCGGGTGGGAGGAGCAGGAGGGTGATGTGGCGCAGTGTGGGAGGCCAAGAGCGGCGGCGCTGGCGGCTGCTGCCCTCAGGGATGGCGCCAAGTGGCAGGGACGCGGTGGCTGGCGCCGGAATTCAAGGAGAAGGTGGCTGGCGGCTGCGGGGATCCCGAGGGGAAGGCTAGAAGTAGGTGGAGGGGGTTAGGGTTCCAAAAATGGAAGGGGAAGGTCTATATATAGACAGAGGGGGTTAGGGGGATTTGGGGGCTTCCGGAGCCCTCCGATCGAGATCCGACGGCTCTGGTCGGAGGGGAGGGGTTAGATGGAGTAGGTGGGCTGTGGAGAGTGCGATCGGCTGAGAGGAGAGAAGAGAAGGCAGCCCGGCAACGGTTTCCGGAGACCGAAAACGTCCGACGTGTGACCGGCTATAGTGCCGCTTTATGTTTAACGGTTGGGCTATCAAACGAGCTCTGAACGCGACGAAAATTGACAGGCGGTCTATCTACACTATAATAAGACCGCACACCAACCTTCAACCCATTCCGAGAACATTCTCCGGCCACTTATAAAATATTATTTCGGACATGCCGCGGGCGCGTGCAAGTGTGTCTGGGCTCAGAACGGACAACGGAAGGAACGGGGAGACCGGGACGGATGCAAGTTTTGAAAACATGATGATGCAATGCACATGATGACATGGCAAGATGCAACACACAAGCGAATGACATGGCAACGACGGCGCATAACTGGAAGACCCTGGCGGAGCAGTCTCGAGGTGTCACAATGCACCCAAGGACACACATTTGATTTTTCAAGCCATTTTCTGCACTAGAGCATGTGTATGTAGTTCAAATTTGAATTATGCACATAAAATGCCTAAAAAACTCAGTTAATGTATAAAAATGTGCAAACAAATCCAGAAAAATTCCAACTTTTAACACGACACTCATGTTGCTCTATGTTGTCACTCGGAAAAAAATTTGAAAGCAAGAAGAGGCAACAAATATCGTTTCATCCATGAAGGAGGCACATTCCCTACAAGAACCATGAGGCTTGTTGTGAGAAGCTTATACCCAAACCTGCCCCAAATGGGACAACTTTTTACCATAACATATTGATGCCGTTCCATGATAGCATGCCAAGTTTCATGAATTTCAGATGAGTTTTGGATTTACTAGAATTTAAAATCATGTATCTCAATGTTTGAGGTCGAGCGGCGGTGGCAAGGTGTTTGACATTCATTCCCATGTCTTGCATGGGACCTAAGCATGCAACCAAGGACACACATTTGATTTTTCAACCCCTTTGTATGCACTGGAGCTTGTGCTTGTAGTTCAAATTTGAATTATGCACATAAATGCATAGAGAACTCAGTTAATGTATAAAAATAGCCAAACAAGCCCTGAAAAATTCCAAAATTTAACACAGCACTCCTGTTGTTCTATGTTGACACTAGAAAATATTTGAAAGCAAGAAGAGGCAACGAATATCGTTTCATCCACAAAGGTGACATGTTCCCTACCGGAACCATGAGGCTTGTTGTGAGAAGCTCTGGTTTGTGAGAAGCTTATACCCAAACCTGCCCCAAATGGGAATTTTTTTTTACCATAGCATGTTGATGTCGTTCCATGATAGCATGTCAAGTTTCATGAATTTCAGACGAGTTTTTGATTTACTAGAATTTTAAAACCATGTATCTCAATGTTTGTGGCCAAGCAATGGTGCCGAGGTGCTTGATATTCATTCCCATTTCTTGCATGGGACCTAAGCATGCAACCAAGGACACACATTTGATTTGCCAACCCATTTTTATGCACTGGAGCATGTGCATGTAGTTCAAATTTGAATCATGCACATAAATGCCTAGAAAACTCAGTTAATGTATTTAATGTATAAAAATGTCCAAACGAACCCCAAAAATTCCAAAATTGAACACGACACTCCTGTTGTTTATGTTGACACCAGAAAAAAAATTAAAGCAAGAAGAGGCAACGAATATCATTTCATCCACAAAGGTGACACATTCCCTACCGGAACCATGAGGCTTCTTGTGAGAAGCTCTGGCTTGTTAGAAGCTTATACCAAAACCTGCCCCAAATGGGACAATTTTTTTTACCACAACATGATCATGCCATTTCATGATAGCATGCCAAGGTTCATGCATTTCAGATGATTTTTGGATTTGCTAGAATTTCAAAACCAAGTATCTCAATGTTTGCCGGTGAGCCATGGTGCTGAGGTGTTTGAAATTCATCCCCATTCCTTGCATGGGACATAAGCATCAACCCATGGACACATATATGATTTTACAACCCATTTGGTGCATCGGAGCATGTGCATGTAGTTTAATTTTGAATTGTGCACCTGAAATGCCTAGAAAACCAAGTTGATGTATTGAAATGTCCAAACAAACCCCGGATAATTCCAATTTTTTTGATGACACACCTATAGTTGCATGTTCACTTCAGATAAAAGTTTGAGCAATTCAAACACCCTCCTTTACCGCTGTGACCCCATTATGTATTTCAAATCAAGATAGAAAATCAAGTAGATCGCACACAGTTTATTACCACCAACCGTGTGAGATGTAGTACAAAGTATCTTGGAGAACCGTCGGAGTAGTACATATATGGCTTACGCGAGAAGGTGCGTAGGCTACAGACCACAGCAGGCGCGTCAAGCACACTAGATCGCTTCCCAAATATCATTTCACTGTTCAATTGTCGTCGGTGAAAGATGGGGATGTCGACCCGTGTTGTGAGGGCAACTTTGGCGGTCCACTCCGGTGAGTGCGCGGCCGCAGCCGCCATGCGCGTGCTAACAAGTTACGTGAGCATGGCCGCAATCTGTGACCGGGCGGCCAAGGCAGCCCAAACGACCGATGTTCCTACTCAGGTGGCGGCACCAACATCTGCGACGGGGATAGCAACTCGCGAGAGCGGCACAACAGTTGTCCGTTCTGCAGTGGCGGCGTGAAAGCATCGAGAAGAGGCATCTAGAGGGGGGGTGATTAGGCCCTCAACAAACAAAAGTAGCCGTTTTTAAGTTCTTCAAGTTGAGGTGGAGTTTTAGCACAAGTTTAAGCATTCACAATATGTTTCAAGTAAGCATGGCAAGAGTATGAGCGGCGGAAAAGGTAAAGCATGCTAATTGCACGAAAGTAAATGGATGGGATTGGAGTGTGCAAACGCAATGTAGACACGGAGATTTTTTGTGTGGTTCCGATAGGTGCTGCTATCGTGCATCCACATTGATGGAGACTTCAACCCACGAAGGGTAACGGTTGTGCAAATCCACGGAGGGCTCCACCCATGAAGGGTCCACGGAGAAGAAACCTTGTCTATCCCACCATGGCCATCACCCACGAAGGACTTGCCTCACTCGGGTAGATCTTCATGAAGTAGGCGATCTCCTTGCCCTAACAAACTTCTTCGTTCAACTCCACAATCTTTCCAGAGGCTCCCAAGCGACACCTAACCAATCTAGGAGACACCACTCTACAAAAGGTAATAGATGGTGTGTTGATGATGAACTCCTTGCCCTTGTGCTTCAAATGATAGTCTCCCCAACATTCAACTCTCTCTCTCACAGATTTGGCTATGGTGGAAAGATGATTTGAGTGGAAAGCAACTTGGGGAAGGCTAGAGATCAAGATTCTTGTGGTTGGATTGGAATGTCTTGGTCTTGATGTCTACTACACAACCTTCTTCTTGTAGATGTTGTTGGGCCTCCAAGTGTAGAGGTTTGTAGGACAGTAGCAAATTTCCCTCAAGTGGATGACCTAAGGTTTATCAATCCGTAGGAGGCGTAGGATGAAGATGGTCTCTCTCAAGCAACCCTGCAACCAAATAACAAAGAGTCTCTTGCATCCCCAACACACCCAATACAATGGTAAATTGTATAGGTGCACTAGTTCGGCGAAGAGATGGTGATACAAGTCGTATATGGATAGTAGATAATGGTTTTTGTAATCTAAAAATATAGAAACAGCAAGGTAACTAATGATAAAAGTGAGCACAAACAGTATTGCAATGCGTTGAAACAAGGCCTAGGGTTCATACTTTCACTAGTGCAAGTCCTCTCAACAATAATAACATAATTGGATCATATAAATATCCCTCAACATGTAACAAAGAGTCACTCCAAAGTCACTAATAGCGGAGAACAAACGAAGAGATTATGGTAGGGTACGAAACCACCTCAAAGTTATTCTTTCCAATCAATCCGTTGGGCTATTCCTATAAGTGTCACAAACAGCCCTAGAGTTCGTACTAGAATAACACCTTAAGACACAAATCAACCAAAACCCTAATGTCACCTAGATACTCCAATGTCACCTCAAGTATCTGTGGGTATGATTATACGATATGCATCACACAATCTCAGATTCATCTATTCAACCAACACATAGAACCTCAAAGAGTGCCCCAAAGTTTCTACCGGAGAATCACGACGAAAACGTGTGCCAACCCCTATGCAAAGGTTCATGGGCGGAACCCGCAAGTTGATCACCAAAACATACATCAAGTGAATCACGTGATATCCCATTGTCACCATGGATATGCATGGCAAGACATACATCAAGTGTTCTCAAATCTTTAAAGACTCAATCCGATAAGATAACTTCAAAGGGGAAACTCAATCCATTACAAGAGAGTAGAGGGGGGAAGAAACATCATAGGATCCAAATATAATAGCAAAGCTCGCGATACATCAAGATCATATCACCTCAAGAACACGAGAGAGAGAGAGAGAGATCAAACACATAGCTACTGGTACATACCCTCAGCCCCGAGGGAGAACTACTCCCTCCTCGTCATGGAGCACACCGGGATGATGAAGATGGCCACCGGAGAGGGATTCCTCCTCCGGCAGGGTGCCGGAACGGGTCTAGATTGGCTTTCGGTGGCTACGGAGGCTTCTGGCGGCGGAACTCCCGATCTATTGTGCTCCCCGATCGTTTTAGGGTATATGGAGATATATAGGCGGAAGAAGTACGTCGGGGGAGGCACGAGGGGCCCACGAGGGTGGAGGGCGCGCCCAGGGGGGTGGGCGCCCCCTGCCTCATGGCTTCCTCGTTGATCCCCTGACGTGCACTCCAAGTCTCCTGTATTGCTTTCTTTCCAAAAATAACTTTTCCGAAGGTTTCATTCCGTTTGGACTCCATTTGATATTCCTTTTCTTCGAAACCCTATAATAGGCAAAAAAAAACAGCAATTCTGGGTTGGGCCTTCGGTTAATAGGTTAGTCCCAAAAATAATATAAAAGTGGATAATAAAGCCCAATAATGTCCAAAACAGTAGATAATATAGCATGGAGCAATCAAAAATTATAGATACGTTGGAGACGTATCAAGTATCCCCAAGCTTAATTCCTGCTCGTCCTCGAGTAGGTAAATGATAAAAACAGAATTTTTGATGCGGAGTGCTACTTGGCATAATTTTAATGTAATTCTTCTTAATTGTGGTATGAATATTCAGATCCAAAAGATTCAAGATAAAAGTTCATATTGACATAAAAATAATAATACTTCAAGCATACTAACTAAGCAATTATGTCTTCTCAAAATAGCATGGCCAAAGAAAGTTCATCCCTACAAAATCATATAGTTTAGTCATGCTCCATTTTCGTCACACAAGAATGCTCTCATCATGCAGAACCCCGATGACAAGCCAAGCAATTGTTTCATACTTTAGTAATCTCAAAACTATAAACTTTCACGCAATATATGAGCGCGAGCCATGGATATAGCACTATGGGTGGAATAGAATATGATGGGGGTTATGTGGAGAAGACAAATAAAAGGAGAAAGTCTCACATCAACGAGGCTAATCAATGGGCTATGGAGATGCCCATCGATTGATGTTAATGCAAGGAGTAGGGATTGCCATGAAACGGATGCACTAGAGCTATAAACGTATGAAATCTCAACAAAAGAAACTAAGTGGGTGTGCATCCAACTTGCTTGCTCACGAAGACCTGGGGCACTTGAGGAGGCCCATTGTTGGAATATACAAGCCAAGTTCTATAATGAAAAATTCCCACTAGTAAATGAAAGTGACAAAACAAGAGACTCTCTATCATAAAGATCATGGTGCTACTTTGAAGCACAAGTGTGGAAAAAGGATAGTAGCATTGTCCCTTTTGTATTTTTTTATTTGGCCTTTCTTTTTTTGAAGCACAAGTGCAGAGGTTTGTAGGACAGTAGCAAATTTCCCTCAAGTGGATGACCTAAGGTTTATCAATCCGTAGGAGGCGTAGGATGAAGATGGTCTCTCTCAAGCAACCCTGCAACCAAATAACAAAGAGTCTCTTGTGTCCCCAACACACCCAATACAATGGTAAATTGTATAGGTGCACTAGTTCGGCGAAGAGATGGTGATACAAGTGGTATATGGATAGTAGATAATGGTTTTTGTAATCTGAAAATATAAAAACAGCAAGGTAACTAATGATAAAATTGATCACAAACGGTATTGCAATGCATTTAAAAAAGGCCTAGGGTTCATAATTTCACTAGTGCAAGTCTTCTCAACAATAATAACATAATTGGATCATATAACTATCCCTCAACATGCAACAAAGAGTCACTCCAAAGTCACTAATAGCGGAGAACAAACGAAGAGATTATGGTAGGGTACGAAACCACCTCAAAGTTATTCTTTCCAATCAATCCGTTGGGCTATTCCTATAAGTGTCACAAACAACCCTAGAGTTCATACAAGAATAACACCTTAAGACACAAATCAACCAAAACCCTAATGTCACCTAGATACTCCAATGTCACCTCAAGTATCCATGGGTATGATTGATAACCCACAAGTATAGGGGATCGCAACAGTTTTCGAGGGTAGAGTATTCAACCCAAATTTATTGATTCGACACAAGGGGAGACAACGAATATTCTCAGGTATTAGCAGCTGAGTTGTCAATTCAACCACACCTGGGAACTTAATATCTGCAGGAAAGTATTTAGTAGCAAAGTAATATGATGGTGGTGATAACGGTAGCAAAAGGTAACAGTAGTAAAAGCAATGCTTTTGGTATTTTGTAGTGATGATAGCAATAGCAACGGAAAAGTAAATAAGCGAAGAACAATATATGGAAAGCTCGTAGGCAATGGATCGGTGATGGAGAATTATGTCGGATGCGGTTCATCATGTAATAGTCATAACCTAGGGTGACACAGAACTAGCTCCAGTTCATTGATATAATGTAGGCATGTATTCCGAACATAGTCATACGTGCTTACGGAAAAGAACTTGCATGACATCTTTTGTACCACCCTCCTGTGGCAGCGGGGTCCTTACGGAAACTAAGGGATATTAAGGCCTCCTTTTAGTAGAGAACCGGAACAAAGCATTAACACATAGTGAATACATGAACTCCTCAAACTATGGTCATCACCGGTAAGTATCCCGATTATTGTCACTTCGAGGTTAACGGATCATAACACATAATAGGTGACTATAGACTTGCAAGATAGGATCAAGAACACACATATATTGATGAAAACATAATAGGTTCAGATCTGAAATCATGGCACTCGGGCCCTAGTGACAAGCATTAAGCATAGCAAAGTCATAGCAACATCAATCTCAGAACATAGTGGACACTAGGGATCCAACCCTAACAAAACTAACTCGATTACATGATAGATCCCATCCAACCCATCACCGTCCAGCAAGCTTACGATGGAATTACTCACGCACAGCGGTGAGCATCATGAAATTGGTGATGGAGGATGGTTGATGATGACGATGGCGACGGATTCCCCTCTCCGGAGCCCCGAACGGACTCCAGATCAGCCCTCCCAAGAGGTTTTAGGGCTTGGCGACGGCTCCGTATCGTAAAACGCGATGATTTCTTCTCTTTGATTTTTTTCTCATCGAAACTCAATATATGGAGGTGGAGTTGGAGTCGGAGATGCAACAGGGGGGCACGAGGTAGGGGGCGCGCCCTAGGGGGGCAGGCGCGCCCCCACCCTCATGGCAAGACGGTGGGCCCCCTGGCCTTCATCTTTGGCAGGTATTTTTCTTATTTTCTGAAAAGTGTCTCTGTGAAGTTTCAGGTCATTCCGAGAACGTTTGCTCCTGCACATAAATAACACCATGGTAGTTCTGCTGAAAACAGCGTCAGTCCGGGTTAGTTCCATTCAAATCATGCAAGTTAGAGTCCAAAACAAGGGCAAAAGTGTTCGGAAAAGTAGATACGTTGGAGACGTATCAACTCCCCCAAGCTTAAACCTTTGCTTGTCCTCAAGCAGTTCAGTTGACAAACTAAAAGTGATAAAGAAAAACTTTTACAAACTTTGTTTGCTCTTGTTGTTGTAAATATGTAAAGCCAGCATTCAAGTTTTCAGCAAAGATTATAACTAACCACATTCGCAATAACGCATAGGTCTCAAGTTACTCATATCAATAGCATAATCAACTAGCGAGCCATAATAATAAAACTCGGATGACAACACTTTCTCAAAACAATCATAATATGAGATAACAGGGTGGTATCTCGCTAGCCCTTTCTGAGACCGCAAAACATAAATGCAGAGCACCTTTAAAGACCAAGGACTGACTAGACATTGTAATTCATGGTAAAAGAGATCCAGTCAAGTCATACTCAATGTAAACTAACAATAATGAATGCAAATGACAGCGGTGCTCTCCAACCGGTGCTTTTTAATAAGAGGATGATGACTCAGCATAAAAGTAAATAGATAGGCCCTTCGCAGAGGGAAGCAAGGATTTATAGAGGTGCCAGAGCTCGGTTTTGAAACATAGGTGAATAATATTTTGAGCGGTATACTTTCATTGTCAACATAACAACCAAGAGATGGCGATATCTTCCATGCTACACACATTATAGGCGGTTCCCAAACAGAATGGTAAAGTTTATACTCCCCTTCCACCACAAGCATCAATCCATGGCTTGCTCGAAACAACGAGTGCCTCCAACTAACAAGAGTCCCATGGGGAGTTTTGTTTGCAATTATTTTGATTTAGTTTGCATAAAGCATGGGACTGGGCATCCCAGTGACCAGCCATTTATCTCATGAGTGAGGAGCGGAGTCCACTCCTCTTGAGAATAACCCGCCTAACATGGAAGATACAGACATCCCTATTTGATACATGGGCTATTCGAGCATACAAAACAGGATATTTATTTGAAGGTTCAGAGTTTGGCACATACAAATTTACTTGGAACGGCAGGTAGATACCGTATATAGGTAGGTATAGTGGACTCATGTGGAATAACTTTGGGGTTTAAGGGATTGGATGCACAAGCAGTATTCCCGCTTAGTACAGGTGAAGGCTAGCAAAAGACTGGGAAGCTACCAGCTAGAGAGCGACAACAGTCATGAACATGCATTAAAATTAATCAACACCGAATGCAAGCATGAGTAGGATATAATCCACCATGAACATAAATATCGTGAAGGCTATGTTGATTTTGTTTCAACTACATGCGTTAACATGCGCCAAGTCAAGTCACTTAAATCATTCATAGGAGGATACCACCCTATCATACCACATCATAACCATCTCAATAGCATGTTGGCACGCAAGGTAAACCATTATAACTCATAGCTAATCAAGCATGGCACAAGAAACTATGATCTCTAGTTGTCATTGCAAACATGTTTATTCATAATAGGCTGAATAAGGAACGATGAACTAATCATATTTACAAAAACAAAAGAGGTCGAGTTCATACCAGCTTTTCTCATCTCAGCCAGTCCATCATATATCATCATAATTGCCTTCCACTTGCATGACCGAACGATGTGAATAATAATAATAATAATAATAGTGCATGTGCATTGGATTAAGCTGGAATCTGCAAGCATTCAATAAATAGGAGAAGACAAGGCAATATGGACTCTTTTGTCACACAAACAATAATGCATATAAGAGCCACTTCAACAATTTAATTATGGTCTTCTCCTATCGACCCCCAAAGAAAAGAAATAAACTATTTACACGGGAAAGCTCCCAACAAGCAAAAGAAGAATAGGAAATATTTTTGGGTTTTCTTTTTAATTATTACTACAAGCATGGAAATTAAACTGATTAAAAGCTACAACTAATTTTTTTGGTTTTTCTTCAGGTTTATTAAACACACAAGAAGAAAGCATAAAAAGGAAATTAAACTAGCATGGATGATACAATGAAAAAGTATGAGCACCGACATCTAGCAATGAGTGTGTGAGCATAAATGTAACGTCGGTGAGAAATATGTACTCCCCCAAGCTTAGGCTTTTGGCGTAAGTTGGTCTATGGCCACGGCTGGCCTAGCGGATATCCATAATAATAGTTGTTGGGGTCGTACTATGATGCAGCAGCTATCGCCTGCTGAGCTGCAGCGTGGCGACGAGCAACCTCCTCTCTCCTCTCGTACTCATCTGCCTCCTCTCTGGTAATAGTATATCCTCCTCTTGCATCCTCACAAAGGAGCTAGTGAGCTCATGATACTGACTGCACTTCTCTTCCTCAAAGTTCATGAGATCAGCGTTACGCAAATATGCATTGAATTCTTCTTTTATTCCTGCTTGATCCATAAAATTTTCAGAAGGCCACTCACAAGGACGCACTGGAGCGTCTCTTGGTGGCTCTTCGTCAGCATCACGCATTGCAAGCCTGGGTCCTTGCTTCTTTGAAGAACCACCTTGGAACATTTTCCTAAGCATTTTTCTTCCTCTGAAAAATTCTTTAAATTTTTAGTAACTTCAAAATAAAAGTAAACCAAACTCAATAATATTGATAGCAACTACTCCTACAAGTGCCTAGGGCCTATATCATGCATCAAAACTACTTTTGACCATATAAATTTGACATGCAAGCTCAAGAACAAGGTCACCTAAGCAGCAAAAATTTGCAATGAATAAAGCACTAGAACAAAAACTAATTGGACCAATGGGGGAGTCACATACCAAGGAACAATCTCCCCAAGCAGTTTTGTGAGAGGTGCTTTGAGCAAGGAGATCGAAAATGGCAGCAAGATGAGCTAGAACTCGTTCTTGAGCTGGTTATTCGTGTTTGTGGGAGGAAGATGAAGTGTGTGGGTGCAGGAATAAGTGGAGGAGGGCCACCATGGGCCCACGAGGCAGGGGGCGCGCCCTCCACCCTCGTGGCAAGGTGGTTGGCCCCCTTGGTGTGTTCTTTGTTCCATAAATCCTCAAATATTCTAGAAAAAATCATATTTAATTTTCAGGGCATTTGGAGAACTTTTATTTTCGAGGTATTTTTATATTGCACGGATAATCAGATAACAGACAGAAAATATTTATTTTTATTTTATTTAATATAAATAACAGAGAGTAAAAGTGGGATACAGAAAGTTGTGCCTTCTAGTTTCATCCATCTCATGATCATCAAAAGGAATCCACTAACAAGGTTGATCAAGTCTTGTTAACGAACTCATTCCGAATAACATGGAACCGGAGAAATTTCGAATAACACTATGTTACCTCAACGGGGATATGCACCTCCCCAATAATAAGAATATCATATTTCTTCTTGACTGTAGGAAGAGGGAATTCAAAACCTCCAAATATAATCGATGGAATTTTTCCAATAGAGTTGATACTATGAACCTGAGGTTGCTTCCTCGGAAAGTGTACTGTGTGCTCATTACCATTAACATGAAAAGTGGCATTGCCTTTAGTGCAATCAATAACAGCCCCTGCAGTATTCAAAAAGGGTCTTCCAAGAATAATAGACATACTATCGTCCTTGGGAATATCAAGAATAACAAAGTCCGTTAAAATAGTAACGTTTGCAACTACAACAGGCACATCCTCACAAATACTGACAGGTATAGCAGTTGATTTATCAGCCATTTGCAAAGATATTTCAGTAGGTGTCAACTTATTCAAATCAAGTCTATGATATAAAGAGAGAGGCATAACACTAACACCGGCCCCAAGATCACATAAAGCAGTTTTAACATAGTTTATTTTAATAGAGCATGGTATAGTGGGTACTCCTGGATCTCCAAGTTTCTTTGGTATTCCACCCTTAAAAGTATAATTAGCAAGCATGGTGGAAATTTCAGCTTCCGGTATCTTTCTCTTATTTTTAATAATATCTTTCATGTACTTAGCATAAGGATTGGTTTTGAGCATATCAGTTAATCGCATACGTAAAAAGATAGGTCTAATCATTTCAGCAAAGCGTCAAAATCCTCATCATCCTTTTTCTTGGATGGTTTGGGAGGAAAAGGCATGGGTTTCTGAACCCAAGGCTCTCTTTATTTACCATGCTTCCTAGCAACAAAGTCTTTCTTATCATAACGTTGATTCTTTGATTGTGGGTTATCAAGATCAACAACAGGTTCAATTTCTATATCATTGTCATTACTAGGTTGAGCATCATCATGAACATTATTATTAACATTATCATTAGTTTCAGGTTCATTACCAGATTGTGTTTCAGCATCAGAAATAGAAATATCATTTGGATTCTCAGGTGTTTCAACAATAGGATCACTAGGAGCATGCAAAGTCCTATCATTTTTCTTTTTCTTCTTTTTAGAAGAACTAGGTGCATCTAAATTATTTCTCTGAGAATCTTGCTCAATTCTCTTAGGATGGCCTTCAGGATATAAAGGTTTGTGAGTCATTCTACCAGTTCTAGTAGCCACTCTAATAACATAATTATTATCTTTATTATTCAATCCATTGAGCAAATCATTTTGAGCCTTAAGTACTTGTTCTACTTGAGTGGTAACCATAGAAGCATGTTTACTAATAAGTTTAAGTTCACCTTTAACATTAGCCATATAATCACCCAAGTGTCCAAGCATATTTGAATTGTATTTCAATTGTCTACCAAAATAAGCATTAAAATCTTCTTGCTTAGCCATAAATTTATCAAACTCATTTAAGCATGGGCTAGCAAATTTAGTAAATGGGATTACAGCTTTATCATATCTATAGAGAGAATTTACCTTTACTACCTGTGTCGGGTTATCAAGACCATGAGTTTCTTCGATAGGTAAAGGATTTGGATTATATGTTTCTTCAACAGGCGGTAAATTAAGACCATGTATTTCTTCAATAGGAGGTAAATTCTTAACATCTTCAGCTTTAATACCCTTTTCTTTCATAGATTTCTTTGCCTCTTGCATATCTTCAGGACTGAGAAATAGAATACCCCTCTTCTTCGGAGTTGGTTTAGGAATAGGCTCAGGAACTGGCTCCGGAGGTGTCCAATTATTTTCATTTGTCAACATATTATTCAATAGAATTTCAGCTTCATCCGGTGTTCTTTTCCTGAAAACAGAACCAACACAACTATCCAGGTAATCTCTGGAGGCATCAGTTAGTCCATTATAAAAGATATCAAGTATTTCATTTTTCTTAAGAGGATGATCAGGCAAAGCATTAAGTAATTGGAGAAGCCTCCCCCAAGCTTGTGGGAGACTCTCTTCTTCAATTTGCACAAAATTATATATATCCCTTAAAGCAGCTTGTTTCTTATGAGCAGGGAAATATTTAGCAGAGAAGTAATAAATCATATCCTGGGGACTACGCACACAACCAGGATCAAGAGAATTAAATCATATCTTAGCATCACCCTTTAACGAGAACGGAAATATTTTAAGGATATAAAATTAGCGAGTTCTCTCATCTTTAGTGAACAGGGTAGCTATTTCATTCAATTTAGTAAGATGTGCCACAACAGTTTCAGATTCATAACCATGAAAAGGATCAGATTCAACCAAAGTAATTATATCAGGATCAACAGAGAATTCATAATCCTTATCAGTAACAAAGATAGGTGAAGTAGCAAAAGCAGGGTCAGGTTTCATTCTATCATTTAGGGATTGCTTACTCCATCTAGCTAATAATCTTTTAAGTTCAGTTATATTTTTGCAAGCTAAAATGGCTAAAGAAGCATCTTGATCAAATACATAACCCTTAGGAATAGCAAGTGGTTCTTCATCATCACTTTCATCAGTGTCATCAAATTCAATATTTTCAATTTCTCTAGCCCTAGCAAGTTGTTCATCAAGAAAAGCACTAAGTGGCATAGTAGTATCAGGCATAGATGTAGTTTCATCATAAGTATCATGCATAGAAGAAGTGGCATCATCAATAGCATGCGACATATTAGAACGAATAGCAGAAGCAGGTGTAGGTGTCGCAAACTTACTCATAATAGAAGGTGAATCAAGTGCAGAGCTAGATGGCAGCTCCTTACCTCCCCTCGTAGTTGAGGGATAGATCTTCGTTTTTGGATCTCTCAAGTTCTTCATAATGAATAGCAAATATATATATCCCAGGTGACTCAAAGAATAGATCTATGCTCCCCGGCAACGGCACCAGAAAATAGTCTTGATAACCCACAAGTATAGGGGATCGCAACAGTTTTTGAGGGTAGAGTATTCAACCCAAATTTATTGATTCAACACAAGGGGAGCCAAAGAATATTATCAAGTATTAGCAGCTGAGTTGTCAATTCAACCACACCTGGGAACTTAATATCTACAACAAAGTATTTAGTAGCAAAGTAATATGATAGGGTGATAACGGTAGCAAAAGGTAACAGTAGTAAAAGCAATGTTTTTGGTATTTTGTAGTGATGATAGCAATAGCAACGGAAAAGTAAATAAGCGAAGAACAATATATGGAAAGCTCGTAGGCAATGGATCGGTGATGGAGAATTATGCCAGATGCGGTTCATCATGTAACAGTCATAACCTAGGGTGACACAGAACTAGCTCCAGTTCATTGATATAATGTAGGCATGTATTCCGAACATAGTCATACGTGCTTACGGAAAAGAACTTGCATGACATCTTTTGTCCTACCCTCCCGTGGCAGCGGGGTCCTTACGGAAACTAAGGGATATTAAGGCCTCCTTTTAATAGAGACTGGAACAAAGCATTAACATATAGTGAATACATGAACTCCTCAAACTACGGTCATCACCGGTAAGTATCCCGATCATTGTCACTTCGGGGTTAACGGATCATAACACATAATAGGTGACTATAGACTTGCAAGATAGGATCAAGAACACTCATATATTGATGAAAACATAATAGGTTCAGATCTGAAATCATGGCACTCGGGCCCTAGTGACAAGCATTAAGCATAGCAAAGTCATAGCAACATCAATCTCAGAACATAGTGGACACTAGGGATCAAACCCTAACAAAACTAACTCGATTACATGATAGATCCCATCCAACCCATCATCGTCCAGCAAGCCTACGATGGAATTACTCACGCACGGCGGTGAGCATCATGAAATTGGTGATGGAGGATGGTTGATGATGACGATGGCGACGGATTCCCCTCTCCGGAGCCCCGAACGGACTCTAGATCAGCCCTCCCGAGATGTTTTAGGGCTTGGCGGCGGCTCCGTATCGTAAAACGCGATGATTTCTTCTCTCTGCTTTTTTTTCTCATCGAAACTCAATATATGGAGGTGGAGTTGGAGTCGGAGATGCAACAGGGGGCCACGAGGTAGGGGGCGCGCCCTAGGGGGGCGGGCGCCCCCCCACCCTCGTGGCAAGACGGTGGGCCCCCTGGCCTTCATCTTTGGCAGGTATTTTTCTTATTTTCTGAAAAGTGTCTCCGTGAAGTTTCACGTCATTCCGAGAACGTTTGCTCATGCACATAAATAACACCATGGTAGTTCTGCTGAAAATAGCGTCAGTCCGGGTTAGTTCTATTCAAATCATGCAAGTTGGAGTCCAAAACAAGGGCAAAAGTGTTTGGAAAAGTAGATACGTTGGAGACGTATCAATGATTATACGATATGCATCACACAATCTCAGATTCATCTATTCAACCAACACATGGAACCTCAAAGAGTGCCCCAAAGTTTCTACCGGTGAATCATGACGAAGACGTGTGCCAACCCCTATGCAAAGGTTCATGGGAGGAACCCACAAGTTGATCACCAAAACATACATCAAGTGAATCACGTGATATCCCATTGTCACTACAGATACGCACGACAAGACATACATCAAGTGTTCTCAAATCTTTAAACACTCAATCCGATAAGATAACTTCAAAGGGGAAACTCAATCCATTACAAGAGAGTAGAGGGGGCAAGAAACATCATAGGATCCAAATATAATAGCAAAGCTCGCGATACATCAAGATCGTATCACCTCAAGAACACGAGAGAGAGAGAGAGAGAGAGAGAGATCAAACACATAGCTACTGGTACATACCCTCAGCCCCGAGGAAGAACTACTCCCTCCTCGTCATGGAGCACACCGGGATGATGAAGATGGCCACCGGAGAGGGATTCCTCCTCCGGCAGGGTGCCGGAACGGGTCTAGATTGGCTTTCGGTGGCTACGGAGGCTTCTGGCGGCGGAACTCCCGATCTATTGTGCTCCCCGATCGTTTTAGGGTATATGGAGATATATAGGCGGAAGAAGTACGTCGGGGGAGGCACGAGGGGCCCACGAGGGTGGAGGGCGCGCCCAGGGGGGTGGGCGCCCCCTGCCTCATGGCTTCCTCGTTGATCCCCTGACGTGCACTCCAAGTCTCCTGTATTGCTTTCTTTCCAAAAATAACTTTTCCGAAGGTTTCATTCCATTTGGACTCCATTTGATATTCCTTTTCTTCGAAACCC